>NC_142523.1:16242482-16282482 GCF_964205215.1 Stylophora pistillata
ATGAGCTGCAATCTCAGCTTGACAATATCAAAGCAACTAACAAAATTGGCCATGCGACTACTACAAAGCCATATTATCGCAACCATAGCGATGGCTGGAAGGGCAAATCTTCTCACTCAAATGGAAAGCCTTTTTAGGGAAGAGGGGCCGGTCTTACCGGCCACACAACCACAATTCCTACAAACCGAGAAGAAATCCAGCCAGCGAAATGCTCTGATATCCCAACAAACAAGGTAAATATGTTACAGTTCCTTGAGCACAAGGCGCACTGCTTTAAAGCAGGGGGGCTGGGAGAATATTATTATCAGAGGCAGGCCTTAACCTCAGACCCTGAGATATTGCAAATGATACTAGGCCAGCCAATCGAGTTTACCAGAACTCCATATCAAAGAGTAGTCCCCAAAGAGAAGAAAATCCTTGATTTAGACAAACAACATGTCATTGATACTGAAATAGCTGAACTCCTTGTTAAGGGTGTTATTACCCCAAGTAGCCATAAAAAAGGGGAATATATCTCTCCTATTTTCACTAGGGCCAAAAAGGATGGTTCTTTCAGAGTAATTTTAAATCTCAAGCGTTTAAACATTCATGTACAATACCACCATTTTAAAATGGCCTCACTTAATACTGTTTTACAAATAGTAAAACCTGGGTGCTTTATGGCATCCATAGATTTAAAGGATGCATATTATTCTGTGCCTATTGCCACTGCAGACCAAAAATACCTGAAGTTCCAGTGGCGTGGAAAACTGTATAAATATAAACACAAGATCCGTTGCTAAAGTGGACGCCTTTCCTGCCCTTGTTGCTGAGTTGTTGACAAATAACTGCGACCTGTGTTTTTTAACTGAAACTTGGCTAAAGCCTATACATCCTACTCACATTGTTTGCCCCAATGGATTTTGTATGATTCGTAAAGACAGATTAGATCGTCGTGGAGGTGGCGTCGCTGTCATTTGCAGAGGAGATTGGAAAATCGAACGACTCGATGGTCCTCTTTCCAGTGATTTTGAATGTTTATGGCTGAGGGTTTTGACTCCTAATTCTGTCTATTACGCATGTGTTGTTTACCATCCTGATGAGTCCTCATATGATCAAGAGGAACTGTTGGATTCTCTGACGACATCTTGTGAACATTTAATGACTGTGGATCCAAACTGCAGAATCATTATTGCCGGGGATGTTAACCAGCTAAAATACAAGGATTTACTAGTTCATGCTTCGCTGTCTCAAATGGTTAAAAAGCCGACCAGAGGAGAAAATATCTTGGATGTTATTATAACCAATACTCCTCATCTGTGGGAGAAGGTCAGGGTCTTTGAAAGTGCTATTAGGTCAGACCACAACATGGTTATTGCATATCCACGAACATCTGCTAAGGCCAAACGTAGCAGCATACAGTTTAGAGATGTTAGAGAACATAGGAAAATTCATATGGCCTATCTACTTGAAAGCCATGATTGGTAGGAGGTTTTTTCTGTTACTGACTGTGAATTGAAGTGTGATGGGTTAACCAATACCCTTTGGACCATGTTTAACGAGTGCTTCCCGTTGATTTCTGTCCGTATATCCTCAAGGGATCCTCCTTTCATTTCCCCATTGGTTAAACATCTTTTGAAATTTAGGAACAGGTTGCAAAAGAGATCTAAACCGCTCCCTGTTGGCCTTGAGGACAGAATCAACCATCTTATTAGGGAAAATCAACGACAAGCTGTCAAGCAGGATTCTAGTATGTCCGGTAGGGGTTCTCGTGCTTGGTGGTCCACTATCAATACTATTACTGGAAGAGACACTCAGCCCCAGTTGATCAGCTCAGTAATTCATCCAGACATCATTAATAAATATTTTTGTAGCATAAACTCTGATCCTGAATATATAGCCCCTGCACCAATTGATATTCCTGATGATGCGAGGATACCTACAATACCTCTTCACGTTGTCACACATTTTCTTTCTAAGCTTAAGAGGACTGCTTGTGGCCCGGATGAGCTCCCATACTGGCTTTTTAGAGAATTTGCCCATGATCTTGCCCCTGTTGTCACCGATGTGTTTAACAGCTCGCTGCAACAACATAAAGTACCATCCTCTTGGAAGATGGCAGACATCAAGCCTATACCTAAGGAGTCTCCATTGACTTGCTGCACCCAGCTTCGGCCAATTTCTATAACTGCTATTATCATGAGACTTTTTGAACGATTGGTCTATAGGTTTGAACTTTCCAGTATTTTCAATGATTATATTGATTTAGATCAGTTTGCCTACCGTGGTGGCCATAACTCTACTATGGCATTAATTAAATGTCAACACACATGGTTAAGGTGGCTTGATGGTAACGCCGATTTTGTCAGAATTTTCTCCTTTGACTTTAGTAAGGCCTTCGACTCTGTATCACACAATTTCCTCTGTAGTAAATTAAAGCAAGTTAACATTAATCCATATATTATTAATTGGCTTATTAGTTTTTTAAATCATAGAAAGCAGAGAGTTGTTGTCGATGGTCATAGTACAGAATATGTTTCTATAAATAGGGGTGTTCCTCAAGGTACAGTCCTGGGGCCGGTCTTATTTTATATTTTTATTAACGATATCAAAGCTGTTAATACTAATAAGAATCTTCTAGTTAAATTTGCTGATGATATAACTATTAGTTTACCAGTCGAGGCAAATGTAGGCTTAGATGAATCCGAAACGGAAATCCTATCCTTTATTGAATGGTCCGAGAAGAACTGCATGAAAGTCAACTTGACGAAAACATGGGAACTTCTTTTACGAGGACAGACTTCCAAGACGCCTCCTGAACCACTCGAGATCATAGAGAGGAAAGAAAAACTGAAACTATTGGGTGTTACCTTTGAGCAAGCGCCAGTTAATTGGGACACTCATATTGATTACCTACTTAGTAAGGCTAGCAGTAGGTTGTATATTTTGAGAATATGTAAATATTATGGCTACCCTATTGAGAATTTGGACTTATTTTTTCAAAGTTTGATTCTTTCAGTTTTTACATATGCTATTGAGGTCTGGGGGTGTGCTTTTTATAGTAAATATTTAAGTAGAATTGATAAGCTCTTTGCCAGGTGTTATAAACTGGGTTACTGCTTAAAGCAACACAGTATCTTGGATATCCGTTGTAATAGAGATAAGAAATTATGGCAAAGGATCTCTTCCACCAACACTGCGTTGAGCGATCTCTTACCTCCCCTGAGAACACGGCAGTTGAGAACTAGGTCGCATAATTATATTTTGCCTAAGGTCCAGACAAGCCGTTTTAAATCAGTTTTTATTAATAGATGTCTTTTCAATAGTAATTAATACCTTTTCTTTTTCCTTATTCATTTTATTCATGTTATTCATGTTAATTGTAGCACGTCTGTTTGCACAATAATTCTTAATAAAGACCTTTGTTATTATTATATGTTTGCTTACCAAATGGATTGGCATTTTGCCCCAGGAAGTTTACTAAATTATTAAAACCAGTATATTCACATTTGAGACAGCTGGGACACCTTTCAGCAAGTCATATCGATGACTCGTATCTCCAGGGTGATGACTATGATGACTGTGAAAGAAATGTTTGGGATACTGTCAGATTATTTAATTCTCTTGGGTTTACTGTCCACCCTGGAAAATCGTCCTTTGTTCCACAACATCGAATCACCTTCATGGGGTTTATCATTGACTCAATCACAATGAAAGTTTATCCAACCTCTGAGGAGACCGAAAAGATCATTCATACCTGTCAAGGGCTGTTGGAGTGTCCACACCCTACAGTAAGAGAGGTGGCATCAACCCTTGGGTTCCTCATATCAAATTTTCCAGCAGCAAGGCTAGGGCCTTTACATTTTAGGTCACTGGACATGGACAAAACTGAGGCCTCGGGCCTAAACAAGGGCAACTTTGATGCATTTATGCAACTGTCTGAGTTGTCTCGCAGTGATTTGCAGTGGTGGATAAACTCAGCAAGGTCATTATACAACCCTATAAGCCCTCCTCAGCCAGAGGCCACTTTATACACAGATGCAAGTAAAGAGGGCTGGGGAGGAGTACTCAATAATGCAAAGATTGGGGGACCTTGGACTCCAGAAGAGGCTTCTAATCACATAAATTATCTTGAAATGCTTGTAGTGCTATTTTCTCTTAAGGCATTTCATAAAGAGTTATCAGGAAAGCATGTACTTGTGCGAATTGATAATATGACTGCTGTGTCAGATTTTGGTAAAATGGGCACAAGCCATTCCAGAAAGCGAAATGATTTAACCCGTACGCTCTGGGAGTGGTGCCTTGACAATAACATGTGGTTAACCACAAGTCATATCCCAGGGAAAGAGAATACACTAGCTGATGCAGAGTCCAGGAAATCTAGGAAAGAAACTGAATGGACTCTCGACAGAAAAATTTTTCACGCAGCCGTTAAGAAACTTCATGTTGAGCCTCAGATTGACCTATTTGCATCTAGGCTAAATTACCAGCTAAGGCCATTTGTTGCCTACCAACCAGACCCTGAAGCAATGGCTATTAATGCCTTTTCAATTTCTTGGAAACCTTATGTTTTTTATGCCTTTCCTCCTTTTAGTATCATCCCAAAAGTGTTACAGAAAATTCAAGCAGAGGAGACCACAGGACTGTTAGTTGTGCCGTGCTGGCCAACTCAGCCATGGTGGCCATTGGTGATGAGACTGTTGGTTCAGGAACCCCTTGTGCTTCCCAAGAAGAAACACACCTTATTTCTACCTCAACAGCCAGACTTGGTGCATCCACTATATCAGAAGCTCACACTTCTGATATGCCACTTGTCAGGAAATCACTTGAAAGCAGAGGGCTTCCGGAATCAGCTACCTCACTCATCCTACAGTCTTGGAGAAAGGGCACCAAACAACAATATGAACCATTCATCACTAAATGGGAACAATACTGTTGTCAAAGGAAGATTAATCCCTTTTCAGCAACTATAGAACATGGGATTAATTTCTTGGCAGAACTTTACCACACAGGGATTGGATACAGTGCCCTCAACACTGCACGGTGTGCTTTGTCTACTGTTTGTTTTACATCAGAGCATTACACTTTTGGACAGCATCCCCTAGTCTGTCGTTTCCTCAAAGGAATTTTTGAGTGCAGACCCTCTCTCCCAAGGTACCAAGAAACTTGAGATGTCACGGTGGTATTAGACTATCTGGCTAAACTTGGGCCACCTGTGAAACTTAGTTTTAAGAACTTGACTTTGAAAGTGGTTATGTTGATGGCGTTGCTTTCGGGACAGCGTCGCCAGACTCTGCACACATTATCAATTGATTATATACAAATAAGTTCTGAAAAGGCTGTGTTTTCCATTAACTCATTGTTAAAAACTTCCAGACCAGGTAAACATTTAGCTTGTATTGAGTTTCAGGCCTGTGTACCAAATGTAAGTCTTTGTATTGTAAAGCATCTTCAGCAATATCTGAAGCACACAGATACTCTTCGAGGTAATGTAAATCAGCTTCTTATTAGTTACTCTAAGCCTTATGAAGCTGCTTCCCCTGATACAATAAGCAGATGATTAAGGCTACACTGGTTGATGCTGGAATTGACACTTCGAAGTACAGTGCACACAGCACTTGATTAGCATCTACATCTGCAGCAAAAGCAAACAGCATATCTATCGCCACAATTATGAAAAGTGCGGGGTGGTCCCAGGAGTCCACATTTACTAAGTTTTACAAAAAACCAGTGGAACCTCGAGAGAATTTCGGAACTGAGCTCCTTAAAGCTGTATGTAGGGACACCTAAGATAGTGTCTTATATTTGTATGTTTTGATGGCTAAGAGAGAATGTTATTAAAGCAGGTTCATATTGCTATAAATCATTATGTTTGAGTTCGCACTCACACTGCTTTAAAATCTCACGTGACTCCGTAGCGACCAATGACCAATGACGAAACAGAATACCTAAATTAAATGAGGCTTACCTGTAAGGTGAAGTTTGATTGGGATTCTGTGAGTCATTGGTCGGGAGCGAAGGAGTCATGTGCCCACCCATGTGTTATAAACCCGCCCATGACTAGGTGTAAGTGCTCACATCTGTTAAAGACTGATCTTCCCAGGCTCGTGCGCCTTCTCACATGACTCCTTCGCTCCCGACCAATGACTCACAGAATCCCAATCAAACTTCACCTTACAGGTAAGCCTCATTTAATTTAGGTATTTTAACTCATTTATTCCTGCAACGAAAACAATATTTTCGGGTGCAAATCCCTCGCACGTTGTTAGGAGGTGAATACTGATAAAATATTCGGAATTTGAGTAGCCAATCAGAGCGCAACTCCAACGCTATCCATATTCTTGTAAATACTAACAATTATTACATTTTTATCATCATCATTGTTATCAATACTACTATTGGCATGAATGTTATTATCGAAGAAATGTTTTGAATAAATAGTTACGAAGGCAGTGCCTATCCTTAGCTTCAACTGTGTTCGTAATCAATTATTCTGCAGTTACAAAGCTTGGTATTTCAGCGATTATTCATTGATCTGCCGGAGAGAACAAGCGACAGAAAATTTGTGGTTCCGTTTAGTAATAAGAACTTGCCTTAAAGAATTTGTCAAACCTTCATGTAATGGACAGTGTGCAATTAACTACTTGGACGCTAGATTTTGAAAGTACAAGCGGACGGTCACTATGCTCATTTCGGAAAAACGGGTTGACCATGGAATACATGTAACTTGTAACTGTATCAACCAAATCTTTAGTTGTTCAATGCCTTTGTAGCACTGAGAAATGCTCCATATATTTCACGTAGATAAAGTTTCTCTCACGTAATTCCTAAGAAGACCGAGGCTACATTAAAAATTAACGAGGAAATGACAACCTATCTCCTCTAAAGAGCGCTAAAGTCAGATAAATCATGCCGGTATAAAATAAACCTTACGGATTTCCTTGAAATTAAGTCCTGACTGACTCCCAAGATACCAACCCACAAAACCGTTTGGGGGAATTCCGTTTTACAAAATGGCCTCCGACGCAATGCGTATCGATAAAATTGTCATTATCAAACTTGCCAAATAAATTGCAAAGTAACCAGTAAGAATATCAAAAAATCCCCACACAGTTTTAACACCAACTCTTCAGGATTGAAATGGTACAGAAACTTTATTTGTGCGGTAAGATTTGATATGCTATTTATTCGCTCAAAGAAACATCGTCCATTTCGGATTGCCGCGCCCCATTCGGTTAACATGAAGATCAATTTAAAACCAATGAATTTTTGCCGAATAGCGCATTGATAACTTTTGCATTTATACGGGGGTTAGTCTCCTTCGCAGCCGTCTTTCGGGATGTCACGCAACGCTCCCCCGAAAGAAACGGCTGCTCACATTCGAACCACATTCCTTTCCCATTGTGTTTCAAACACCCAATTAAGTCAGGGTACTGTGAGTGATGCAATTTTCGTGCGAAGTTTATGTGAGATTTCCTTTCAACCGCATGGTATGGAGAGTGAAACGCCGTAAAAAGTTGTGGAGGAAATCTTAAAGTGTTTCACGTGTTCTACGCCTTCAGCAGCCCAAGAAAGAGTATTTATTTTCGGAAATAGTATCCATAACTTTGTGGAAATAATCAGATCTTCGTTGGACTTAGATATCAGCTGCTATGCGAGCAGCAAGTTGTTTATATGCAAAGCTGTGTGTTAGTAGCGGCTGCTGAAATTTCAACGAGCAACTGAAAAGGTTCTAAAGCTGAGGAGGGAATCTTTCCAAGGGAGGCCAAGAGCCAAGCGTGTGCATAATGCCGGAAATGAGTGTCGGGGGCAAAGTAGAGCTGCCGGAATCCAAAATTTACCGGTGCTGTCAACGATCTAAGCAAAGGCCTCGAAAAGCGCGGCCGAAGATGTTTGTATAAAATCTACCCCTCGTCGCCAACTTTAGTATCTTGTAGGGAACTTATAGACCACACGGAATCCGCATTGCTACGCTACCTTCATTCTCTCGCACACTCGTCCTATGTACATTACACAGCATTACCTACGTGCTTCATACTAATTAGATTACGTCACCACCGATATTATTACACAAACAAGAACACGATAGGAAGAGCTCAATTAGAGATTTTCCAGAGCCTGTGGGCAGGTTTACTGATGCATCTTGCTTCTGGACGACAAAAGTTTGAATCGCAAGCTTCTGGTAAGAATTAAAGCCTGCGATTTTGAAAGTTGACGATGCTTAAAGAAAAGCTTCATTAAGGGCCACCATCTTGATTTTGTAATCTCAGGAGATCGTGGAACGATAAAACGCGAAGTATTATTGGTCGAGTCATCTTTAGAAAATTTCGCGCGCGACAGTTCTAGAAAATGGAACTGTAGCTGTGATTGGTTAAAATCGGGAAAGGAATGTAGTTCGAATGTGAGCAGCCGTTTCTTTCGGGGTAGCGTTGCGTGACATCTCGAAAGACGGCTGCGAAGGAGACTATAATCATTTGTATGTATGTATGTATGTATGTATGTAAATCTTTATTTAAACACGGGAAATCATCAGTTACATAATAAAAACTAAGATTAATCAACTGCTTTACATGATTGCCGTGTGGGAATCCTATATATCGACTACGTTAAGATTTCTCCTAAAATGGTTAATGGATGAAGCATTTTTTAAGTTTTTGGGCAATTTATACCATAACATGGCCCCGCTGTAAGAGAAGCTTCGTTTCAAATAATTGGTGTTTGGTTTGGACAAAGCCAGCCTTCCCTCAGAGTTTCTTATGTCGCACACAGAGTGACGCTGAGAGACAAGACTTTGTAGATATTCGGGAGCAAGGTTGTTTATAATTTTATACATCATTAGGGCCTTTTGTTTCTCTCGTCGAAGAGATAGCCTCTCCCAATCGAGGGTGGAGAGAAGGTGGTTTAAGCTCGTATCAAAGGGTAATTTGGTAATTTCTGGTAATTTGGTAATTTCTGGTAATTTGGTAATTTCTGGCTGCTCGATTCTGTAATTTTTGGAGCTTATCGCTTAAGTAGCCGCTTAAACAGTCCCAGACGGGGTTGCAGTAATCAAAATGAGGCATAATCAAAGCGTTATAAATTTGAATTGCAGTTTCTTTGGATATAAAGGGCCGTACACGTTTTAGGGCGCCTATAGCTGAAGAGACTTTCTTGCAAATCTCTTCAACGTGGCTACCTCAAGAGAGTTGGGCATCTCGGTAAGACCCAAAGATTTGGTCTTGTCGACTCTCTTGATAATTTGGTCATCAATTCTGATTTCTAAGTCGTTACATTGGGCAGATAGTCTTTGTCTTTATCCAATAATCATTAACTCTGTTTTAGCAACATTTAGACTGAGCTTGTTAGCTTTCAGCCAACGTCTAAGGTTATCCAATTCAGGGGTTAGAGCTAGCTAAGCTCTGTTAATGTTTTAGCAGATATCGTAAGATTGGTGTCATCGGCAAACATTCTTGGTGCGGAGCTGGGAAGATCATTAATGTATATTAAAAATAGCAAAGGACCCAATATGCTACCTTGCGGCACGCTGCAACTGAGGGTACGGGCAGATGATAGTTTGCCACCGACATTACATCTTTGAGTTCGGCCACTCAAGTACGACGAGAACTACTAAATAGCTGCCAGATCGACACCCAAGTATGAATCAATGGTGTCGAATGCCTAAGTAAGGTCAATAAAGACAACGCCGTTTAAGAGACCATTGTCGATATTTACCGACCAAGAATTTGTTGCCTCAAGCAAAGCCGTAAGCGTACTATGTAGAGAACGGAACCCTGATTGGCAACCCAATAGCAATTTGTTATCATCTAGATAACGAAAAAGTTGATTGTAAACAATTCTTTCAAAAACTTTGGAAATTATAGGGATTACAGATATTGGTCTATAGTTGTTAGGATCCGATTTAATACCCTTTTTGAAAAGAGGAGTCACTTCGGCCGTTTTCCAATCATTTGGATATATCCCCGTGAGAATAGACTTAGAGAAGATTGAGGTGAGAGAGGATGCGATGATATAAGCAGCCATTTTCAAAAATTTACTCGGAATCATATCAAGACCAGTGGCTTTCTTTTCGTCAATTTTCGAAAAAATGTTAGACACAATATCAACGCTCGGAATTTGTAAAGAAAACGAATGATCAGAGTGTTCTAAATAAGACTCAGGATCAATATCAACGACAGGAATATCTTGTGCTAATATTTGCGCAACGTTTGTAAAGTGATCGTTAATAGTTTCCGAAATGTCTATAGGATTACTTACTATTTTACCATTTACCTTAATCTCCAGAATATTCGTCGACTTACTACTTTCTTCATTACATTCTTTTTTCATTATGTTTTGCATTTGTACTTCTCTGCTGCGGCTTTTCAACTGACCAATCACTTGATTGTGGTTGATTGTTTTCCACTTCATTCTTTTCTCGCGTAATAATTGTTATTGCCAACTTTTAAGAAGCACTTTCTTGCTCTAATGACAGGACTCGGCTTTCAAGTAACAAACACTTTTCTTCCAAATCATTAATTGCATTGCCTTTTTTTAGATATACTGGATAACAGCTTTTCACACTTCTTTCTGCAGTCGAAGAGCTCGATACCTAGGACATTGGCATCTTGTTTTTGAATATTTTCCCTAAGCTTTGTATTTTCTTGACCTGTTTCTGAGGGATCAATAAATCGAGTTTTAATCCCTCAATATCGGCAGTGATTTCAGAGTTTGATCGTATCTCAGGACCATTTGGCTGAATCTCACTAACAGTCGACGTTTGAAAATTACACTGACCATTGTCGGTCTCTCGCAGTAGTGTAGGTCGTTGAATTGATTGTTCGGTAGATCTCAAATAATTGGCATCTTGCGTATCAGTTGTGTCTCTAGATTTCTTGTGATTTAATTCAAACAGCTTATCCTTTAAAGCGGGACCATCGCAGCCCTGAAAGTTCAGAGTTCTTTGTTTCTTGCAGTACCAATTGATGATGATATTGTCGTTTAAACATTTAAATTGCTTTGTGTTCCCACCAGGCGTTAGCCACTTTCCTTGCAGTTTTAGCAAATTTTCCACGAATTTCTTTAGTGACTCCAAGTCATTCATCCATACCAACTTCCCGTCATTAAGATGAACATATTCTAACTCACAAGACTTTCGATTGAGCGAGGACGACACGGTTTCTAAAACATTAACGGCATCAGCATCGGAGCTAAAGAAATTCCGTCCGTCCGCCATGACATCCATGACTATATTTATGGTGGTTAAGCTTCAAATAGCGCATAAAACATTTTTTTTTTGTGAAGGACACCCGCGAAGGTCTATCGTATCCCTAAATTCTCGTTTGCTCAATTCAAACCACATGATCATATGGCTATTGATAACATGATGACCATAGTACGCACAGTCTGATTGGTAATTTCAGTTTCCAAGCGGATGTTCTATCAGGTTACAGAGCTCGCTTGTGACTAGCTATGTCACAAAAGCAAGAGAACGCATTTTCTGGGTTCTATAACGTGATAAAGCCACTTGGAATAATGGGAAGACACTCGTTTTCTCTCAACATTCCGCGTGGCCGTATTTGATTTTCGAGCAGTTTAAAACTTTGTTATCATTTAGTTTCGGCGCCTTCTTATCAAGATTCTTTTTAAATCATGGTAACTGACATCCTACATCTGTTGAAATTCTCTATGATATAAATACGCACCTACAGAAGGGGATATTTTACAGAGAAAACAAAGTTTTTACGTAAAGCAATCATCAAAGTGTGGCATCACTTCTTATGACGGCTGTTTTGGTGTCTTTATTTCCAGGAGTAAGTTTAATGGGAACAACTACCAGCCCTCAACAACACAATGCTCAAGCTGGCGCTGACCAAAACCCATGTGAGGTACGCCTTATGTCTTAATGACGATTATTTACCAAACTAGAATTGCGATCGTCGTATGTTTACTTCATTAATTATATAAGTATTCATTTCCAAGCTAAGGGCAAAACAAATCCCTTATCAATAATAACTTTTTAAAGACAAAGTAGAATATTGCTGTAAATATTTTCTTTCGGGAATGTCTACGCTACACTGCGAGATCCTTTACTGCTCCCAGCTGTCTCCTGAAGTTTACCAAGTGATTACTTCTCGAGGAAACTACTGTGTTACCTCAGCCGGCAAGTAAATGTCAATGAATATCTAGTAAGTCGAGCCAATTACTAAATTTTCCTTGTTCTTTACAGAAATCTATCTCCGCTCGAGGATTTTCTGGGATTCCAGGATCCAATGGCATACCAGGAATGCCTGGAATTCCTTGAACCCCGAGGTCGCGAGGACAACAAGGAAAAGATGGAGTTAAGGGAAAGCCTGGTCTCAAGGGACCAAGAGGCATGACAGGGACAAGAGAAGAAAAAGGAAATCAAGGCTTGCGTGGAAAAAATGGAATGATAGGAATAAGAAGAGATAAAGGTGACCAAGGGTCACGTGGTGTCAGTGGACCGCCAAGAATGAAGATTGTAAAAGGAGAGCTGGGACCTAGGGGCGAGAAAGGAGAAAGTGTGAATAGTGCAGTGTCACAGGCCAACTGGAAACAGTGTGTGTGGAAAAATATGAATAATGGTGCCAATAATGGGAAATCAAGGTGAAGAAATATCTACAAGCATGCGATGAAACATAAATTCAGCATTCTATAACAACCATATCGGAAAAGGAGATTTTTTAAAATGCTACTGAACCTAAACTATTAATTGACTTTAGTACAATTCTGCACTTCATAGGAGGCAGGACAAGTACAAGGTCATTTTAATTCCCTATCTTGCTATTGGTAAAAATAATTCTTTGAAGTAAGATTGTCTTCTTGTTATTGGTAAAAGGATTGCTCATTCAACAAGCTGCAGTCTGATACAGCCGTTAAAGTCTCATTCCAGGGTAATATGAGAGTCTTTGGCAGTACTCATTGTAACTGGTGGTTCTTCAAGTTTAATGGAAATGAACGCAGTGGACCAATAACAACTGAGGCTGTTGTGTACAACGCTTGGTCATCTGGGAGTCTTAATCTGCTTCACCACAGATCATTTGATGGATACTGTGAAAACATTCCACAGGGCGTCGTTACTGTGGAACTATGGGTAGGGCAGTGCAGTGGTCGTTCATTGGGTGATGCTTACACTGGATGGGAATAATAATGATAGAGGAAGTGTCTAGAGCCCAGTCCTAATCAGCCCTGTTGCTTTCTCTGAAAAATGCAGTAGGATATTCCATTTTCATTCAGCCATTATTTCAGGTTTCATAATTTTCTCATTTTTCCAACATCCCCAATAAATCAAAGTTACCTTTTGTCACAAGCACTTTCTCAAAAATAGGATTTCATTACTCCGATTTAAAACTTCTGCTCTATTAAACTTTTCTTTACATGTTTTAACTCATACTGTATAGTTATTTAGGATTGTTTGTTGAGTTTTTTCCCTGAATGAGTTGAAGTTTGTTTCTGTAATAAAACAATAACAATAAACAATAAAACTTCTCGACTTGTGTTATTAAACATGATGACAGTATGAGCTTCTTTGCATTTTAGAAGCATTAGAGAGGTTTTCCCACCGTTTTCGTACCTCACTTCCACCTATAACCAAAAAGATACACACTTATCATGAGCGGATCCAGAAATTTTTGATTGGGAGGGTCCAAACTTTTGTTCAGAAAGGACTGTTGGACTCTTTTGAGGCAGATTACTTCTCTCCCACATCCCCCACACCCCCTCCCACCAGTCGCGGTTGCACGTTATAATACGGCCTTGGCCGCTTACCGTTTACTTGGATTCATTAAAAAAATCAGCCAGTTAAAAATTGATATACGATCCTGTCGATGTAAGAATTTCAGTCTCAAAGTGGTAAGCGTCAGGTCTGATAGGGGGCGTCCGGACCCCCCGGACCTTCCCCCTGGATCCGCCACTGCTTATATGCCTACTTGTTGTGTTTTCTGAACCATCTGTGCTCAGTGTGAGATAGAGGCACACATGACCATTTGAAAAACAATGTAAGCACTGGCGGCTTATATTCTAGAGATAACCTCCGTAATCAGAAAACACTCACAGATGTGAACCTTACACTGATTACAATGCTTATAACACATAAAATAATGATAATCGTAGAAACATCAAATTTGACAAAAGATTAACAAGAACCACAAAAATATCATTCTCAACACAAATCTGTAGTTTGTAACATTAAAACACATTCATTGAGTTTAGAGATGAAATCATGACGCCGCCTCATGATCGGCGTAGAGCAAACAAACGGTGTTTGGCATGTTTTTTATTAGTTAATGATCGATCCAGAATACGTACATCCCCTTATTGACTGAAAGGTTAAAAGATGTGAGATATTAGGGGGAAACTTGGTTGGGCAAATATGTTAAGCAGAAATTAATACACGACTCGGGCAGTCAGAGGGCCAATAACAAAAATCAACCAATCAAAATACTCTATTGCCGGTCAATATTCTCTCAGTATTGGACCTGGCACTGTCCCGAATGGTCCCGAAGGATACCGCACTTGTGTCCCTTTGAACTTCAGTCGTATAATAAATCTCTTATTAACCAAGCTTGCTCGGGACCGTACTGGAAGAATAGCGGCCCTCGGTCTTTTTTGTACGGACCTCGCTGCGCTCGGTCCGTACTGTCAAGAGCTCGGGCCGATATTCTCCCAGTACGCCCCTCACGCTTGGTTAATAAGATATATTATATATCAAGCCGGTCTCGGATCCGAAAGCCTCCTTCTCTTATGTATCGGGACTACAACATTTCCTCTCTGATTTATTCAACTCTGAATCTAAATCGTGAAACAACTTCTTAAGACTACAACTCCAGCTAAGAATACTGAATTGCTATCAACAAAAAGGTATTTACGTGCTTATATTCTCACCTGGTGGTGTTTTCTTACCTTCAAAGTTGACACCATACCTGTGCTCCACGCAAGATAGCGGCACATTTGACCTGTGATAAACAATTTGAAGCATTTTAATAAAAGGATTAAATCAACGATAACCTTCATAATTAGAATGCATTTATTAATGTGAACCTAACGCTGATAAAAAGGTTTCAAGTCTTTTACAAATAAACACTTAAAATAGTGATAATTATAGAAACATCACATTCAAAAATGGATCAACAGGAACCACAAAAATATTATTCTTAGTTTAATAAACTACTCAAAACAAGTCTGCAATTTGTACCATTAAAACACGTCAACAGATTATGAAGATGAAAGTTTATCACACCGCCTCGTGATCAGCGTGCATCGAAAAGAAGGTGTTTGAACGTTTTGCGCTATTTCAAAATTGATTCAACATACACGATTACCGTAATCGACGAAAGGACAGAGGATATTGAGATGTTAGGGGAAACTATTTGGAGTATCTCGCAAATACATCAATTAATTCGATGCTTCAATAACTCCCCGGGAATTTGAACTTTGGAAGATTGGTTTGTTCAAATTCCCGGCCCCCTTAGCAAAAATTGTGTTCACATGCCGCACCCAATGTTTTTATAAGAGGAAAAATCAGCGACCATTACTTTCTACACATTGACCAAGCTTGAAAACCTAGACCTTGTAGACCAATTCTTATTAGCCATTCGCTTGCTAAAATGAACTGTTTACTTATCAGTAAAGGCTGATAGTTTCGAAAGAAACTGTTTGGGGCTGCGTCGGTGGGAGTAACGAAATAATTTGGATATATCAACAAAGTTGAAATGGTAAATTGGCCACCGTAATGATTACAAAAGCTGACGTTTCGAGCGTTAGCCCTTCGTCGGAGCGAATAGAGGAATTGTGGGTTGTGTGTGCTTTTAAAGGCAGAAAATGGAGCTACGTTATTGGTGGGCGCATGGCAACGAGAAAAACATGAATAAATTAGTGGAATGAAAAGCGTTCATTGATCCCTGTGGGATTTAGACTGCCGGTTTGAAAGATGAGCTTTTGTTCAAGATTTTTACGGCTTTCCGTGCCACCTAAGTGCAAGGAAAGACCGCAGATTGCCATATGTTGCTTAGAATGATTGGGTAAATTAAAATGTCTAGCGACTGGTTTCGATGTGTCCTTGTCATTCCTTTCCACGTCTCGAAGGTGTTCTCGGAATCGCCGGGTCACCTAGTCTTCTGCCTGTTTCGCCGATGTATATCTTTTTGCAATAAGTGCAAGTTATGCAATAGATTACATTAGCGGAGGTGCACATGAAGTGATCGGTGATCTTAATGGATCGTTTAGGTCCCGATATTTTATCAGTGTTGTGAATGAAAGGACACGTTTTGCATCGTGCACGAGCGCATTTAAAATTGCCTGGTTGCTCATTAGTCTGAAAAGAACTTCTGACCAAAAAATTGCCTTTACAATGATTACAAATGCTCGAAACGTCAGCTTTTGTAATCATTACGGTGGCCAATTTACCATTTCAACTTTGTTGATATATCCAAATTATTTTGTTTACTTATCACCCCACCATATTTTATAAATCCGCTGGAAATACTTGAAGCTTCTGGTTCAAATTCCCCACCCCAGCCAGGCAAGTTTCAAATTCCCCTTCCCGGGCATGGATGATGGTAAAATTCCATAAGTTTTCTGGGGAGGGGGATGTGGAGGCTATGTCGAAAACGTGAACAAGCTGTATTATGCTTCCTTTTTTAGGTCACGGTTTATTCACTTGAGTTAACGATTATGTTACAACGCTATTCCTAAATCCTACTTACAGCTCCTCGCATATTTGAACAAAAAGACATTAACAACGTTGTATCACAGGCACGTGGAACAAGGCCATACATGGGTGAAAAACACGTGCCACATACAGATTGTTTGATTACGTAATAGATAAACGAAATCCCCCATTATTTTGATTTGTTTAAAACTAATTATCTTCTCATACAGTTTCCATCACTTGATCGGCGCGTGAGTCTTGGATCACACAGGCTTCTTCCTTGATATATTATGCTTGCTACTACAACGTTTACGTAATTTTCTCTATGATTTACTCCAAATCTAACTCTTAAAACTCTAAACACAACTTTTTTATACCAAAACTCAAGCTACTACATTATGGGATCATTCATTGGTCTGAGCCGTGTCCAAAGAAACGAAGTTTTCATTAATCAGTCTCTAAAGAAAAGCGGCATTTGGGTTTCTTAAAACCGCAAAACCTACAATAAACAATAAAGGAGGTGAGTTCTAAAGAGACTGTGGTGCTGCGTCGGTGGGGGTAACAAGGTAATTTTGTAATTAACTCTGTATTAACTAAGTTGAAATTGTAAATTGGCCACCGTTAAGATGGTGGCCAATTTACAATTTCAATTTAGCTGATATTACCAAATTATCGTACAATAAACATAAAATTGCCCAAAACCGCAAAAAAATATTAATAAAAAAATATATCGAAACTGAAAACCGGATACAAAGCCGTCGAAACGGATAAATTTTCACGTCTTATGATCAAAAACCCTGATCGATTCGATACAGTGGTGACAAGTGAGACACATATGTGGCTTCGCCTCCTCAAGGAGACAATAGCCACAAAAACATACGCACTTACATTCTCATTTGGTTGTTTTCTTAACTTTGGAAGTTGACACCACACCTGTGTTGTGCGAGATAACGGTTCATAGGACCGTGTCAACACAATCTTTAGTTAGTTATAACCTCCGTAATCAGAAAAATCTCCATAGATATTGACCTTAATAAGTCTCATAGAAATAAAACACATGAAAAAATACATTCGAGAACAGATCAACGGGAACCACAAAAATACTCACTCTTAATTTAAACTACTCGACGCAAGTCTCCGATTTGTAGCGTTAAAACACATCAACAAGTTTAAAGATAAAAATCCATCACATTGCCTAGTGATCGGCTTGCATCAAACAAACAATACATGGACACCGTTATCGCCCAAAGGACAAAGGAATGTCAGGGCTGGGACTTAATTAGGGGGGCACTGGCTTGAGCAAACTCACTTTAGGGGGGGAGAAACTGGCTTGAGCAAACTCACTTAAAGGAAGATACCGAGACTCTTGGATCATAAAAGCTTCTTCTTTAATGTATCCGGCATGCCTTGCTGCTACAACTTCTACAGTATCTTCTCTTGATTAACTACAAAACTTTCCCACACTGTGGAAAGGACTGGAACACCATCACTTGAAAACCAGAAACGCTGATAACCTCATTGCCTTTAAGAAATCAATTACGATTTTTTCTTAACATCATATTTTTCTATTTCGCATATATCTTTGTCATATTTTACAATCTTTTATATATAATATTAGATATCCTTATTATTTATTTATTTATATAACTCATACAAACATGATTTTCAGGACCTCCCTGAAAATCATGTTTGTATGAGTGGACATCCTCATTAAAGATCACTCTAACTCTGCTGAACTCCAACTTCAACTACTTTCGACCACAACTCCGACTTCAACTGATGACTCTCAAGCAAAGGCTACGTGCCCATTTTCTCATTTGGTTGTTTTATTAACCTTAGGAGTCAGTGACACCACACCTGTGCTCTCTGTGAGATAGCGGCAAATATGACCGTGTGATAAACATCTAAAGCACCAAAGGCTTAAATCAATGATAACCTCCCTAATTAGAAAACATTCACAGATGTGCACCTTTCGCTGATAAAAGGCTTGAAGTCTTTTGGAAATAAAACAAGTCAAATAAAGATAATCATAAAAACATCACATTCGAAAACAGATCAACAATAACCACAAGAATTTAGTTTACAATGCATATCAACGTTGTATGTTTCACAAATGTTTCACAATGCATATCAAACTTCTATTCTTTCTCAATATGTCACGTTTGATTAGAATAAGAAAATGACGTGGCCCAGTTACTTCTGGTTACTTTCCCTGAATTTATATGAAAGATTTATTAGTACGAGCTAAGCTGAAAGGATATCAGAGTTAAGCTGTTTACTCGTGACGGTGTGTGATTTCAAGTGGTTTCTGACTTTCTTATCATTTAGCTCCGTCGCTTCCTGATTAAGATTCCTATTTTAGCAAGGTGACAGACAGTTAACATTCAACGAAGTTCTGCAGGATATAAATAGGCACATACATGAGAAGATATTTTACAGCCAACACAAAGCATTCGCCCAAAGTAACCATCGGACAATGGCGAAGTTTCTAATGCTCGCTGCTCTTTTATATTTTTTGTCCAAACCAGGAGTAAGTTCAATGGGAACAACTACCAGTCCTCAACAACAGAATCCTCAGGCTGACGCTGACAAAGAGCCATGTCAGGTAAACTTTGTGCTTTATTCTCGTAGCTCTCAAGTCTCGTGCATTGAGCGTGAATTAATTAATTCAATCTTATGCTCCTGCGCTGAAACTATTATTCTTACGCATTTAATGTTTTTGATTAAAACTATTTTGTTGAGGTAGCAAACTGCTGCTTTAATTAAGTACCCATAAAATTCATTTTCCTTCTACCTATAATGAACTCCTTGTTCCCTTTGTGCTCGCTTCGAACATTTTCCAACAGCCAGTGGGAAGTCTCGCTCAGAATAATTCAATGCACATCTTAGCTACTAATTTTTTTTTTTTTTTTACTGAAAAGTTTTATAGGGAAGCATGGTCCCATATCCCCACCCGCTCCAGGAAAGTAATGCCTGCGGTGTCGCAATCGAAGGCTTTGGGATCCAAAATCTCACTGTTTGCCACCAAATCAACTTTAGAGCTCTTAAAAACTAACATATTTAATAACTGAAAAAAAGACTTTTACCACTCATGTCTGCCAAGCCAAGTGCAAGACAAATCCTTTATCAATCATTAGTTTTAGAACATTTGTTGAAAGGTATGATTTCATAAAGATTACATTTTTATCACAGTGACTTGCCTTCCCATTAAAAACTAAACAGCGGTCAATCTTCGTGGATTGATCGTCGATGGAAGGAAACAATACACAAAAGATCGTCGTGACAGTCATTTGACTACAGTCTGTGTGCCAAACCAGCCCTGATGTTCATTTAAACGTTTTATGGGCTTTTTTTCCTACGCTTTCTCTCGTTGACAAACGTCGGATCGTGACACTGGATACCAAAAAATGTTTCAAAGTTTTTTAAATTACATTTAATTAAATATACGCAAATAAAGTAATTGTTTTCGGTGAAGACTCTTTCTTTAATTTTCATTGCCCCTGTTTACCATACAACCTATTAGCTGAATAATTGTTCTGTGTATGGAGGATTTTGCTCGCTATTGCCACTGCGCACTCCAGCTGCGCATAAGCCATGTTCGTGCATGTTCGGGTGGAAAAACTCGTCTCCCGCAATGATCACGCGAGAGAGACCAGCCGCGATGAAAGGGATGTTTAGCCCTATAACTTACGGGTCCAATTGTTAATCGTGCTACCTATGGTCAAAACTGAAAAGAAAATCTATTGGATAATTGGTTCCCATAGAAAAACAAGATGAAATGAGAAATGATATTTTACACATTAACGTCAATCAAACAACACTTTACGGACATACCATAGTGTAACCATGATATTTAATTTACCAGGCTGTGGAAACGCCAAATTGTCACTGGACCTTACTTAAAGTAGTATAGTTCGGGTTTCACTTTATAGCCATAATTCGCATCGCATCGAAGAATCGGAGTGTCGTTGACTCGGAAACTTATTCCGTCGCTTCAAAGACTTTGATATCCATTATTTTTCGAACAGAGTATTCGATAGCATATTCACTTTTCATTTTGAGCTCCAGAAGGTCTATCGAGGTCGGAAAGGAACGGAAAATCCGACCTTAAAATTTTGAAACTCGGCCGCATGGACTTCAGTTTAATCATTTGTTATGATCGCATTAGTACTTCTTAGACTGGGCAGGTAGGGGGAAAGCCTCTCCCACACAAGGCAATCGCACTGCGCGGTTCCCAATGTGTTTACTGACAGGGGAGGTGTTAGGACACTTTGGATAAAATGTGATGACAAATTTAAAAAAACCTGAAATAGCTCAGAAAACGTGTGATGACCCCCTTTTTTATGGCACCGAACAACAGTTAGACCTCTACAAACACACAGTTCATTTTCCATTCAGTGTAAAAACTGTTTAGCCAGAACTTATGATTGTGTAAGTGAGAGTGATTAGTATTAAGTATTAAGTATTTTATTTTATTCTATGATGTTATTTTATAAAATCCCCTGATGAGTGAGCAATCACGAAACAGGTTTGTAGGGATAAAAGCGTAGTCTTTGTATTTTTCTAACTCAACACTCAATCTTTCACATCGATCTAATTACCTATTTTTTCTTTCCAGAAATCCATCTTTGCTCGGGGATTTTCAGGGATTCCAGGATCCAATGGCATACCAGGAATGCCGGGAATTCCTGGGTCCCCGGGGTTGCAAGGACAACAGGGAAAAGATGGAGCCAAGGGAGAGCCTGGTGTCAAGGGACCGAGAGGCATGACGGGGACAAGAGGAGAGAAAGGAAATCAAGGGTCACGTGGTAAAAATGGTGCACCTGGAATGATGGGAATAAAAGGAAATAAAGGCAATGAAGGGTCACGTGGAAGCGGTGGACCGCCAGGAATGAAGGGTGTGAAAGGAGGACTGGGCCCTAAGGGAGAGAAAGGAGAAACTGTGAATAGTGCAGTGTCACAGACCAACTGGAAACAGTGTGTGTGGAAAAACGAAGATGGCAGAGATAGTGGAAAGATCAAGGTATAGAAATATCTAAAAAATACCATAAAAAAATTTGGGAGTTGGATTAAATAAGCATTTTTAAAATTTTAAAATGGAAGTTAACAAAATTAATTTGTATTCAATTCCGTGCTTCATAGCAGGCAGGAAAAGTATAAATTCATTGAATTCTTCCCTAATGTGTACCATTATTATAAAAGTTTTTTGCACTGATACTGTCTTCTTGCCATTTGTTCCAGGATTGCTCATTCAACAAGCTGCAGTCTGATACAGCCATTAAAGTCTCATTCCAGGGAAATATGAGAGTCCAAGGCACTTCAGGTAAATGCAACCGGTGGTTCTTCAAGTTTAATGGAAATGAATGCAGTGGACCAATGACAATTGAGGCTGCTGTGTACAACTATTGGCCATCTGGTAATCCCAATCTGCTTCACCACAGATCATTTGAGGGATGCTGTGAAAACATCCCACAAGGCAGGGTTACTGTGGAGTTATGGGTAGGAAAATGTCCCAGTGGTAGTACACAGGGTGATGCCTACACTGGATGGGAATCAGTATCCCGAATAATGATCGAGGAAGTCTCTAGAGCCCAGTCCTAATTACTCCTGTCGTTTTCATACAAGGAACGGTGAAGGCTATTCCATTTTGTTTTTTCCGTCATGCTGGCTCGATCTCAAGTTTTTCTCGTATTATCGAAGTCCCAAAGTAAATATTATATTCTTTTATGTTGCTGAAAATGTTTTCTCTGAACATGTCCCCTACTTTTCGCGTGAATGAGATATAAGATAATTTCGTTTTATCAACAGAGTTATCAAGGTTGCTGATCTCTTTTCAGTCGCGTGTTAGACTTCGCCGAGATGGAGGGACTACTCGTAGTCTATGATTTATAAGTTTTCACCAAGGTGGAGGTGGTAGATATTTAACGAGCTGTGAAGGGGTGGAGTAAATATCCACCCTAGAATTGAAAAGTTATTTTAGCATAGCACAAAAAGATGAATTTAATGAATTTAACTCGTTTATTCCTGCAACGGTTACGATATTTTTGGGCGCAATTTTCGTGTGCGTTTCCAAGAGGTGAATATCAAAAAATAATCGGAACTTGAGTAGTCAATCAGAGCGCGCCCTAAACGCTATCCAGTGTCTCGGTAAATACCTATAACAATTATATTATTATCATCATTGTCATTAACAGTACTATTATTGTCATTAATATTATTATCAAAGAATTCTTTTAAATAAAAGTTAATCGTGCTCGAACATCCTGCAGGTACAAAGCTTGGTCATATTTCAGCCATTATTCATTAATCGGCCGTCTAGATCAAGTGACATATATTGGTGGTTCCGTTTACTGATAAGAACTTACCTCAAAGAATTTGTCAAACTTAACATAGAGTGTGCTATCAACCTCTTGGAGGCTAGATTTTGAACAGAAGCGCGGGGTCACTATGCTAAGTTTAGAAAGACGAGTTGACCATGGAATACATGTAACTTCTTGTTGTATCAGCCAAATCTGTAGTTATTACTCGGCTAAATCCAATACTTTCGTAACGCTGAGAAATTCGCTAGATATTTCACGTAGAGAAAACTTCTCTAATTCCAAAGAAGGCCTAGGCCACAATGAAAATTAACAAAGGATTTAAAACTTGTCCGCTCTCTAATGAACACCAGCTAGCTAGGGTCAGATAAATCATGGCGGCAATTTTGGGCACAATGCCATGGTCAAAGTATCGAGCATAACGCCGGGATGATGACTTAACTTCATGTACAGTTAACTGTAGCCTGAGAATGTCAATGGTAAGCCTGGCCTGCTTTTCTTGTTTCCACTCTAGAAATTTGATGCAGCAAAACGTTGTGTTCTGAACTCTGGTAGACCTTTATTGTTTGCAAGGGGGAGGGGATCAGCTTTAGAAACTCTCTACCGTGGCCAATCAAGTCAACTGATCAAACCAATTATCTTGCAATACCCCTCACTGATACAGCCCCAGGTTTCTTTAGAAAACTACCCTCTTTCAACATCTAAGGACTTGCCCGCTTTTATCCTACGCATGCCGGTTTTTCAAATTACAGCACTGTTATCTGTGATATTAACACTGAAGGTAGTAAAAGTAATCCTATCACTTATCTCGTCCATCAAACCGGTTATTGTTCCAGTTTTATTAGATACTCAGCAAGCCAACTTATTAGGACCTTAGGAGGGAAACAAGCACGCCTGAACAAGCACGCTGAGTGCAAGGCACCACATAAGCGCTGGAGCAGGGAGGGACGATGGGGGCTGTAGCCCCCTCACCCTTAGAACAAAAATTTGGGGGAAAACAACCCCCTCTCCACGTTTTGGTGCCGAAATATCGCTTAAAATTTCCAAAGTATTTAGTCTCGTGATTTTTTTCACAAATCCTTATATCAGCATCGTGCTTGTCAAAATAATATGTTGTAAAACATTTTTTGAACAGCTCCGCAGTTCAACTGCAGCAATTTCCGTTAAACTGGACAGCATATCTATAGGAAATTTGGGAGCGAAATCGAATGCTAGGCTGAAAGATTTTAGGATGTGCTATCTTAGAATGTGTCTTGAATACGTGAACACTATAATCGACTGGAGTTCAAAACAATGTTGGGACGCTAGTAGGAAAGTACCTTAAGCAAACTACATACATACATACACACATACATACATCCTTTATTTGGTAAAGCAGGTTGAAGAAATGGCAGCTAATGCTGATGTGAACCTGCTATCTACTAATAAACAGCTAAAAATATATACGTCTCCTATTATGAATAATCCTACGTATCAATAATACATTATATATACGGGTAGGATAAGTAAGTAAATATATATATATATATATATATATATATATATATATACAGTAAATGGTTTGAACCCGGGGGTAACATGTGAAGGTGTAGTCTGATCGTCCGGGTGAGTGTAGTCCTGAGAAGGACTGTTGTCGGTGGCAGTGACTGACGTTTCGACAACCTGTGCGGAAGTCATCATCAGAGTCAAGTGAGTGATTGTTGTCAGTAGAATGTTCTTATTCCAGTTCGTGTGAAATGATCGGTTGGTTTTGCCGTGATGTTATTGGCTGTGAGACTCAAGTGACGTAAGTCGTTCGTGATTGGTCTGTTTCGGTCTGTCAGTAAAGCTAGGTTGTTCTTTTTCGGTCGTTTGTGCTGTTTATGTCGTGAATGAGTCGTTTGTATGGGGCGGGTAGTTGTTGACATCTGTTTAGGGGAGTCTGTTCTAAGTTAGTAAACCAGCTTTCCAGAGTCAGTCGTTGAAAATAGTCAGTGCTGTAGGTTAGGCATTGCGCAGAGTCCCAGTCAATGTTGTGGTTGGTAAGTCGATGGTGTTCAGCAATGTGATTGCTGACATCACCTTTCCTCGTCGCCCGTCTGTGTTCAGTCAGTCTTGTTGTGAGGTTTCTGCCAGTCTCACCGATGTAGGAGGCTTGGCAGTCGGAACAATTGATCTTATAAATCGTTCCCTGTCTGTTCCTCGGTTCGTCTTTGTCTTTAACGTTGGTTAGTAACTGACGTAGTGTGGTGATGGGTTTGTGGGCGAAGGTTCAATCACCGCTGTAAAGATCACGGCCTTGTTCCGGCCGGGCTCAAACTTAAGCCCCCGTTGAACACACAGGAGGCCATCCAGATCGTCAAAGCCACCTGCAGACGACTGGTCAAAGCGCGGATAAATGATTGCCACAGAAGACTCAAACACCACAGAAACAAATTACGACAACTACACGACCAACTGAAACAACTGATACCAACTGACCTACTTGACACCGTTACGACAATTGCCGACAAACGAGCCAACAAGACGACTGAACGCGCCCGCACTGGACATCAACAAAAATTGACACGACTGCTACGAGACAAAGAAGAGAGACGAAGCAAACCGGACGACAACTGGGTAAGTAACATTTCTTCTCGTTCCTTAGACAAGACTGAAACTCGGGTACTATCATACGGACTAAAACACTCAGTAACACCTAAACGCATACCGACTGAGGCTATTGTATCTAGTGTTGAGGCGGCCCTGTCTCGGCAACGAGAACTATCTGAGCCGACCAAGGATAACATCAGAAGCAGAATTGCCTCCACTATACAATCAACGTCACTACATGACAGCAACTTGACTAAAGACGAACAACGCGCACTGAAACGACTGAGAAACGACGAGAACATAGTTATCCTACCAGCCGACAAAGGACGAGTTACTGTTGTTATGGACAAAACTGACTATCACGACAAAATGGACGCACTAGTTAACGACAAACGAACCTACGAAGAACTCAAACGTGACCCAACTCCTGCCCTTCAACGTAAACTCAACAGTAAACTACTGACACTCAAGAAAACGAACGCCTTTGACAACCAACGGTACTATCGACTGAGGTGCTCGGTACCACAGCCACCGAAACTCTACGGTTTGCCGAAACTACACAAACCTGGTTTCCCGATGCGACCTATTGTTTCTTTCTGTGGCTCTCCCACATACCAACTATCCAAGTACCTGACGACAATACTACAACCGCTAACCGACAAATCCAGACATAAACTACAATCCACTGAAGACTTCATTAACGCTACCAAGACTGTTCAGATACCTGACGACTACAAGCTAGTGTCATTTGATGTGAAATCACTGTTCACAAGTATTCCACTTCAATTAGCATTACAATGCACTGAGACTGCAATCCGAAAATCTACCGAACCACTACCGCTACCGACAGACGACATCATGGACTTGCTAAACATTTGCCTAACGTCTACTTACTTTCAGTACAACGGTAAACACTACAAACAGTTACACGGCACTGCCATGGGGTCTCCAGTTTCTGTTGTTATAGCAGAAATTGTGATGCAGAACATCGAGGAACGCGCCCTTTCGACTTGCCGACAAACGATACCGCTTTGGTTACGTTACGTTGACGACACATTCACCGCCGTTCGACACGACGAAATTGACGCATTCCACAACCACCTTAACGAACAAAACACTGACATACAGTTTACCAGAGAAGTCGAAGAAAATGGCAAACTTCCTTTTCTAGACTGCCTGGTAAGCCACAACGACAACTCATTACGAACGACAGTTTACAGGAAACCGACACACACCGACAGATTACTAGACGAGTCATCCTACAACCCTACATCACACAAAGCCACAACTATCAGAACTCTAACACGACGCGCACAACTAGTATGTGACTCGACAGACAGCTTATCCGACGAGAACAAATACCTTCACCGTGTTTTTACGAAGAACAACTACAACAACGACTTCATCCGACGAAACACTCACCGACTCACTACCACTACCGAAACAAACGACACCGCAACCCCTACGACTACAGCAACCATACCGTACATAAAAGGCATGTCTGAAAACATCTCGCGCATCTTACTACCCTTCAATATCCGCGTCGCCCACAAACCCATCACCACACTACGTCAGTTACTAACCAACGTTAAAGACAAAGACGAACCGAGGAACAGACAGGGAACGATTTATAAGATCAATTGTTCCGACTGCCAAGCCTCCTACATCGGTGAGACTGGCAGAAACCTCACAACAAGACTGACTGAACACAGACGGGCGACGAGGAAAGGTGATGTCAGCAATCACATTGCTGAACACCATCGACTTACCAACCACAACATTGACTGGGACTCTGCGCAATGCCTAACCTACAGCACTGACTATTTTCAACGACTGACTCTGGAAAGCTGGTTTACTAACTTAGAACAGACTCCCCTAAACAGATGTCAACAACTACCCGCCCCATACAAACGACTCATTCACGACATAAACAGCACAAACGACCGAAAAAGAACAACCTAGCTTTACCGACAGACCGAAACAGACCAATCACGAACGACTTACGTCACTTGAGTCTCACAGCCAATAACATCACGGCAAAACCAACCGATCATTTCACACGAACTGGAATAAGAACATTCTACTGACAACAATCACTCACTTGACTCTGATGATGACTTCCGCACAGGTTGTCGAAACGTCAGTCACTGCCACCGACAACAGTCCTTCTCAGGACTACACTCACCCGGACGATCAGACTACACCTTCACATATATATATATATATATATATATATATAAATATTAGTATCAGTCAAATTAACTCAAACAATGCATTTAAAGGAAAATAAATACAAAGATAAGATTTAAATTAAAAAATTTTAAATACATAATAATTGTAATAATAATAATAAGATAACAAGATGGCAAACTAGATATCAGTGGTACTTAAATTCGTCACTGATATTGTTGGTAGCAGTGGAGTTTGAGCCGAAATTAATTTGGTCAATGCATTTATAGAATTTCTTAATACTAGCCTTAAAAGAAGAGTAACTAGGCTTAGACTTTAACTGACTAGGTAGGCAATACCAAACAATACTAGCGCGATGAGTGAAAGAATTGTGCAGGGCTTTGGATTTGGGACATTTAAGAGCAAATCTTAAGTTATCTCTTAAATTGTATGAAGTCTGGTGCTTTGTAAATAAACTGTTTTTCAGGAGCTAGGTTATGAAAGGCCTGGTATGCAATATAGGCAAGTCTTCTCTTATACATGTAATGTATAGATGTCCATTTTGCTATGCTAAGAACTTCATGTTTTGGAATATTTGTGCTGATCTTGTGAATCAGTCTAGCAGCACGGATGTGCGAATCCTCGAGGTCGGCCAACAAATTGGAAGATCCCCACAAAGATATACAATAAGTTACGCTTGGCAGAATACCTTTGAAGTAAATAGAATCCAGAGTGGATCGGTTGAAGGTCCTCATCTGTTTAAGCTTAGAAATCTTTGCATTGAAGTTTGAGTTCACCATTTTAATATGAGGAGACCAGTTAAGCAAGATGAGCTGACAACCCAGTTGATTGGTTTCTCGTCTATAGTGATTTGTCTAATTGGGCCGATGAATGGTATTTTTGAGATAAACATGACTTAATAAACTCGTCAAGCGGAAGGCGCGAAGAGCCTTGGATCACATAGAACAAAGATTTTTCTTTAATGTATCATACCTAGCTGCTGCAACGTCTGGTTTCTCTCGCTGATTAATTCAAACTCTAAAGTCTTTCTCCAATTCAACTTCAACCCCTGACTTTTGACTTCATGATAACTCCAAATACAACTTATCACTATCAATCGAAAGTTAGGCGCTTATATTATCACTTGGTTGTGTTCTCTTAACTTTGAAGGTTGACACCACACCTGTGATTTTTGCGAGATAGTGGCATATATGACCGTGTGATAAACAATCTACCGCATCAGAGGCTTAAATCAGTGATAAACTCCACGATCAGAAAACAATCACTGATGCTAACCATACGTAAGAGAATATGAACAGTTCAAAGTTTCTTGCCTTACGCGGATAACTAGGCGTTATTAATCAAGCTTGTTCGGTTAAGATGGCTGGAAATTGGACGGAGACAAAGTCGAGGACCATAAAAATGCGTAAAAAGAACCCGGCCAATACCCAGCCATCTTGACCGTACAAGCTTGGTTAATAAAGGATTTATGATATAGCAAAAAGATTTCGCTTTATTGTTTACTTCGAGAGCCGAGAAAGAGAGCCAACTGTGTTTGTAGGACAACAAACGCACGAGAGTTGTTTCTGTTGTTTCTTTGTTGTGACTATCTTCTGCCGCTTTTTGCGTTTCCATAGCTGAAATTCTCCAAGAATTACGAAAGAGGTTCTAATTCTATTCTTTTTTTTGTTGTTTTTGTTTTTTTTTTTCATGTGCGGGATGAAATGCGCAGGCAATCCCGAGGGGGCAAGATGGCCCATTCCTTCCTGCTCGGATAGCCAATCAGAACACAGGATTCGCTTCATGTGGCCCACGGACGCTGTGAGCGATGTAATATTTAGTTCTTATTAACCGAGCGGGAGATCTGTATGGGAGAATCTTGACCGAGGTCGCCACTACAGACCGAACGCAGTGAGGTCTGTACCAGCGACCGAGGTCAAGATTCTCCCATACAGACCGACCTAGCTCGGTTAATAAGATATTTATTATATGGCCGTGTCTTATATGCCAATTTTTTATATTCTTTGTACCTTTTTTTTCTAGACCAGTCAAGATGCCGGTCTAGATAGGAAAATCTAGACCGCTTTCAATATTGATTTCAGCCAATCAAATTCGTGAGTTCAGGTAGTTCCCAGTCGTTGTGAGACACAGTCATACAATAAAGCAGCTTATTGCCTTATCTAGATAAAACACATAAGTTAATGATAATTGTAGAAATATCATAGTTGATAACGGATCAACAAGAACCATAAAAATAGCATCTTTAGTTTGAACTATACAACACAAATATGCAATTTGTATCATTAACAAGTTTTGAAGATGAAATTCTACCACACCGCCTCATGATAATAGTTGATCAAACAGAAGGTGTTTAAAAAGTTTTGTCCAATTTCAGAATTGATCCAGAATACATGAGTACCGAAATCGACCAAAGTACAAATAAATATGATATCGGACGCTTCAGGTCTGCTGCTTGCCTCAACACCTAAGTGACATAAGGACTTGACCACTTTTATCCCACCGCACATTGCAAACTACAACATTCTTAATTGTGAATAACAAGTCAAACTAACCAGAGTGTGCCATCACCCGGCCTGTTTCCTCAATTAAACACATTATTAAATCACATGAGCAGATTTTGAAGATGAAATATATTTACACCGCGACGATGTGGCTCTAACACGCGATGTTTTATACTATTAATTTAGAATTCATCAAAAAAATACATGAAAAGACAAATGAACATCATAGCACAGACTACGTTTGAACAGAATAGGAAGATGGCATTGCCCGTTTGTTTTCTAGATGATTTAGATGAATCCATAGGAAAAATTGGTCAGTAGGTGCTTCATTAAAGATGTTAGCTGTCTCTTCAATCAAACACATCGTCATTTAAAAGACTTAATGTAATGTCTTGAATTGCATTATCCAATGATCCAGTTTTTAATAATAGCAATTAATATTAAAAACTGGATCATTGGATAATGCAATTCAAGACTTTTTATTGGCTTAGCCATTATGGTATAAGAGCCAATACGCCTTAATCTAATACCTGTACATTGTAACATCCGGTTTCTTCTTACAAAATAAGGTCGAGAAGATTCGTCTAATATCTTAGGAGTGTTTTTTTTTTTTAATAAAACAATTATTCCACTCGCACTTGTTGGATATGAGATGATTGCGGCCAACTCGGCGCTACGCACCTCGCTGCCTATCATCTGTCTTATATCCAACGCGCGCTCGTGGAATAATTGTTAATTCTATTATTATGATCATTGTTATTGTCAATACTATTGTTATCATTAATGTTATTACCAAAGAAATGTGTTTAGTAAACAATTACAAAGGAAGTGCCTATCCTTTACTTCAACTTGTTCATGGTGAAACATTCTGCAGGTATAAAGCATGGTGTTTCAGCCACTAATTTTCGACCGGCCGGCTAGATCGAGTGACAGATAATTGGCGTTTCCTTTTACTACTAAAAACTTACCTGAAAGAAATCGTCAGACCTAACACTGACAATGAATAAAGGCTGAAAGTTCCTAAAGAAACTGTGGTGCTGCGTTGGTGGGGGTAATAAGATAATTGGTTATATCAACTAAGTTGGAATTGTAAATTGGCCACCGTAACGAATAAAAAAGCTGACGTTTCGAGCGTTAGCCCTTCGTCGTTAAGGTGGCCAATTTACAATTTCAACTTACTTGATATAACCAATTAACATACAATGTGCTATTAACTTTTCGAAATCTTGATTTTGAAATAGAGGTGGAGGGTCACTTTAGGAAATAGACCATAGAATACATGTAACTACTGTATCAGCCAGATCTGTAGTTATTACTCTGATAAAACTATTACTTCCGTAGCACTGAGAAATGCATTATATATTTCACGAAGAGAAAAGTAATCTTGATTCCAAAGAAGCCTAACCGAGTAAATGACAACTTGTCCCCTCCGAAAGAGCACTAGTTAGCAAAGGTCAGATAAATTATGCCAGAATAATGACTTAACTTAATTCATTAAAACTCCCTTTATGTTACAGTTTACCAAGAGATAAATTCTGTAGCCCGAGAAATGTCAACATTAGCCTGCTTATCATGTAATACCCCTCACTGACACAGCATCAGATTTCTTTAGAACATAACATCCAGCCGCTCGTTGCTGATTACAACACTGTCGTCTGTGACATTTGATAAAGGGGTCAAACTAACTAAATGGTATCACATTTCTTCTCAATCATTGCTCCAGTTTAATTAGATACTCAGCAAGCCAACTTATTGGGACGCCAGGGGGAAACTATAACCTGAATAAATAATGTGCCGCGTAGCACCGTAAACACAAATGGTGGAACAGAGTTTTCAGAGTTAATTCTCTGTTCCACCATTATAGCCTGAATAAAAGAGGTGAGTGCAAAGCACTAAATAGGCGCCGGAGTAGTGGTGGAACTTTGGGGGCTAACAACCCTCCCCTTCCCCCCCTCCCCCGGCACGTTTTCATGCTGAAAATATCGCCAATGCAGCATAAAATTAGCAAAATATGTAATATGGCGATTTTTTCACGAATCCTTATATCAGCATCGTGCTTGGCAAAATAATATATTGTAAAACAGTTTTTGAACAGCTCCGGCCTATGTCGGAGAAGCTTTTCAACTGCTGCAATTCTCCATCAAACTAGAAAGTGTGTCGATAGGAAATTAGACATGATTTTAAAATTTTTCTTCGTGGGAGCCTAATCGAATGATAAGCTGAAAGATTTTAGACTGTGCCGGAAAAAATAGAGATATATTTCATCCATCCTATTTGTTCTTGTAAGTCCTTTGGATTTAGCGGTACATCTGGGATTTCCGGTTGATGAAAAGTAAATTTAAAATTACTAAGGACCAGCAAGCACAGATAGCCCAAACTCAGTTGTAATCAACAAGAGCATTTTCTCTAGTCAAAACATGAGATGTGAAAAGGCAGTCTCATTAAGAAAAACATAACAACTTGATTTGAAGAAGGAGGCTTCGATCCAGAATACAGTGCATTAATACCGTAGGGGGAAACTAGCTTAAACACGAAGGCGTGCTATATAAGGAAGTCTTCCCTGGGAAGACCTAGGCTCATTTGTCACTCACCGTTGACGTGTGCGGGTCAAATTTAAATGCTGGTAGACGAACAAAAGGAGCTAATGAGATATCTATTGTTTACTTCCACCAGCATGGTGGCATGAGGTAACGTGCGAACCACCTACTTCGATCTCAAATTTACCGCCACAAATAAAGACAGTTTCCATTGGAGAAAGGAAAAGGAAAAATTCCATCGGAGAAAGGAAAATAAAATTCTTGTATTGTGATGAAGACATAAAACAGTTTTGAGGAATGCGCCCGCTGTTCACTGCTTTGGAGTAGCTATAGCTTAAGCTGACTTGACTCTAAGAGTTCTACATCACACGACGATTGATTGACAAATGGTCCAGTGAGACCTAAGGCTCCTTTTATAGCACGCCTTCGTGTTTAAGCAAACTTGCTAGGCGGAAGAGACAAAGAGTCTTGACTCACAAGAGCTTCTTCCTTGATTTATCATGCCTTGTTGCTAGAACGTCTCCGGTAATTTCCCTCTGGTTAATTCCATCTCTAACTCTAAAATTAGACTATAACTCCACCTACAACTTATTTATATAAAAAAAACTTTCCGTACTTTTGTTCTCATTTGCTTCTATTCTTCACCTTGTAAGGGGACACCACATGTAACAAATAGCGGCACATATGACCGTGTGATAAACAATCTGAAACACTAAAAGTTAAAGTTTAACACCCTCATTGTTCCTTGATGAGTTTTCTACGTTCCTGGAGCACTATATCACTGATCCTGGTGGACTATTATTAGTTGGTGATTTTAATATACATGTTGACACCTGTTCTTCCCAACACTCAACTGAATTTCTCCAATTGTTGGATTCTTTCAATCTTACTCAACATACACATGGCTCAACACATAAAGATCGACACACCTTAGATCTTGTGATTACAAGATCTGATGATAATATTGTTTCGAATTTAACAATTGGTTCTCCTTTTGTCATCTCTGATCATGCTGCTGTTCCCTTCCAGCTCTCGCTTAATAAGCCGCCGCTCGACAAGAAGATTATTTCATTCAGAAAGCTTCGATCTATTGATTTTTATAATTTCTGTGCTGATGTTATGAATTCGAGCCTTTCTGATCTTTTTGCCTCGTCATCTTCATCCTTGGATTATTTGATTGATCAATATAACAGAGTCCTTACTTCCATATTGAGACTCATGCTCCACTGCAAACCAAGATAGTTACTTTGCGTCCCGCTGCACCTTGGTATTCTGAGGAGATAAATAATTTAAAGAGATCCCGTAGAAAACTTGAACGACGCTGGCGAATGACCAAACTTCCTTCTGATCGTAAGTTGTTTATTGAGGGATGTGATGCTGTCAACAACTTAATTCGTGACTCCAAGAAGAATTATTTCGCATCATTAATCAATGAGAATCAGTCAAATTATAAACAGCTTTTAAGATAATTGATAAACAACTACAAAGGAAGATAGATATTCAATATCCCCCCTGCAAATCGCCCACTGATCTTGCTAACAAGTTTATTGAGTACTTCACTACAAAGATAGATAGAATACGGGGTCATATAACGACTGTTGCTTTCTCTCATCGATAAAGGCTGATAGTTTCGAAAGAAACTGTTTGGGGCTGCGTCGGTGGGAGTAACGAAATAATTTGGATATATCAGCAAAGTTGAAATGGTAAATTGGCCACCGTAATGATTACAAAAGCTGACGTTTCGAGCGTTAGCCCTTCGTCGGAGCGAATAGAGGAATTGTGGGTTGTTTGTGCTTTTAAAGGCAGAAAATGGAGCTACGTTATTGGTGGGTGCATGGCAACGAGAGAAACATGAATAAATTAGTGGAATGAAAAGCGTTCATTGATCCCTGTGGGATTTAGACTGCCGGTTTGAAAGATGAGCTTTTGTTCAAGATTTTTACGGCTTTCCGTGCCACCTAAGTGCTAATGTAATCTATTGCATAACTTGCACTTATTGCAAAAAGATATACATCGGCGAAACAGGCAGAAGACTAGGTGACCGATTCCGAGAACACCTTCGAGACGTGGAAAGGAATGACAAGGACAGTCGCTAGACATTTTAATTTACCTAATCATTTTAAGCAACATATGGCAATCTGCGGTCTTTCCTTGCACTTAGGTGGCACGGAAAGCCGTAAAAATCTTGAACAAAAGCTCATCTTTCAAACCGGCAGTCTCAATCCCACAGGGATCAATGAACGCTTTTCATTCCACTAATTTATTCATGTTTTTCTCGTTGCCATGCACCCACCAATAACGTAGCTCCATTTTCTGCCTTTAAAAGCACACACAACCCACAATTCCTCTATTCGCTCCGACGAAGGGCTAACGCTCGAAACGTCAGATTTTGTAATCATTACGGTGGCCAATTTACCATTTCAACTTTGTTGATATATCCAAATTATTTCTCTCATCGAGATACAGTTGCTGTTGTTGACAACGCCTGTCCATATTCTTTTGATATTTTCAAAATGGTAACAGCGGAAGAAGTTCATACATGTATCATGAAGCTGGCTGCTAAGTCATATGCTCTTGATCCTCTTCCTGGTTATGTTACAAGAAATGCACTTAGTGTTCTGTTGCATTTCATTTCCAAAATCATAAATAGCTCATTGGAATCTGGTCAGATGCCTTCGCAACTCAAGGTTGCCATGTTACGCCCGCTCCTTAAGAAACCTTCTTTGGATCATACTCAATTCTGCAATTATCGCCCTGTATCGAATCTTTCATTTATTAGCAAAGCAATTGAAAAATTGGTAGCTAATCAACTTATCTCCTACATTAACGAATATGAGTTAAATGAGACATTCCAGTCGGCGTACAAGCAATATCACAGTACTGAAACTGCACTTATTCGTGTTCACAATGATATTCTTTCTGCCACTGATAATCGTCGAATCGTAATTTTACTGTTGTTAGACCTTTCCGCTGCCTTCGATACAGTCGATCATGCCATCCTCCTCTCTCGTTTACGTGTACGGTTTGGGATAGCTGGAAAGCCTCTATTATGGTCGCGATCTTATTTAACGAATCGCACGCAATACGTCTCCGTTTGGTGCTACATCGTCTAGTTTCTCTACTTAACTCAAACTCTAAACTCTTACTCCAATTCAACCTCAACTACGTTTGACTTCATTTGACTACTGACAGCTCCAACTACAACTTATCACCATCAACCGGCAAAAGCTAGGAACTATGTGAAAATAATTGGTCAAAATATTTAATTCCCTAGGAGATATAGGGTCACCCTGGGAAAACCCCCATTTCCTGCATTTTTTCCATAATTAATTAGCTAACTTTGCATTGCTGCTGACAAACTGAAACTCCATCTGCAAATTCAGTTAACTGGGTTGTATTCTATATCTATCAGACTTTAAGAAAATTGAATTTTTTTAACTTTTTCTTTTCATTTCTTCCCTCACCTCTCGCTTAAGTAAAGACGACTTTTTCCGGTTTTGACAAGGTCCAAAATTTAGGGTATTTTAAAGCCCAATATCTCCGATGATCAACTACTTCTGATCTTTATTCTTGTATGGGCAGTGAAAGCCATCACTGGACTTACAAAATCTGCAGCCGGCACTTCGTTTCAGGAGAAGCTGCGAAAGATTGAGATTTATTCAACGTAGACTGGGTCCCTACCCTCCATCTTGGGCATTCAAATATGCAGGTCCATTGCATCGGGCAGCTATTTTATTTTCACTATAATAAAGTGGGTATTCTTTCTCCCCAAAAATTTTTTAACTGTAGATGTACCTTAAGCAGTCTAAAATTTAGGAAACATTTTCGATACACCATATTTTAAAGACTGATATAAATGGTTTCTCATTTTAGGGACATCAAATTGCATTGTTTCAGGGTATATACCATAAGCAAGGCATGTAGCAAAGGTGGCAGCAAATACTCCACAGTCACTGCTATTTGTCTGTTGTTGCACAGGGACAACTTGAATGCTAGTAAAATTTGAACGTCCAACAAGATTGAGTACCTGTTCTTGTACTTCATTTAGAATAATGTTATGATACAAACTGTCATACAAGTTGACAGTGCCATCTTCACACCCTACTGAGCTTACACATACCCAGTGGGCATTACCAGTATGCAGAATCTGAATAAATTCCCCAATAACCTGATTGAAGTTTCTAACAGGGCCCAAAGTTGGTCTCTGAAAGCCCTCCACATCTGGATTAATGTGTCTTAGACAAATATGTACTTCATGGATAATATCACAGTCAAGCCAACCATTGGGTGATGAAATCAATTGGTAATGCCCATCGTTCAGCTTTGCAAGTGATGCTGACTTTTCTGAAGAGCACTTTGAAACACCAGTTATCACAACACTATCATCAGATGTATTGAAAGAGTCATAACACAGGGGCGTAGCCAGGATTTTTCAAAGGGGGGTCACAGAGGCTACTCACCATTTACACCGCTGCTCTCCCGCGTGTATCAGCGGGCTCAGTCGTATTATCGAGGCATGAAGGCCCATATTAACTAAGTACAAGAGCCGTTGACGAAAATACTTTACAAAAAAAAAACAAATTTTAAAAAAGTGGGCTTTTCAACAATGGCTTTTACGTCCAAGATATTCTCATTGCGTTTTCGCCACCTGAATATTGTAGGCTGTTTGCTCTAAAGAAGGCCTACCAAGGGGGGTCACCGGCATCCCAGGAACCTCCTCTCCCCTGGCTACGCCCTTCTAACAATCTTTGTTCAGTTTTTCCTCCTGATTTACACACCATACATTCCCAAGTTGTCATTGAATTGTTCAGCATCCTCTTGAAGTATAAGCAGGGCAAATGAAAAAACTTTCTACCTTGACAAAATGGGTTGTGGCATTTCAGCAGTTTATCTGAACACAGTGGCTTCTGTTTGCATGTGCAGATGAAATCTAATTTGAGAGCTTCATTCAAAATATCTCTCGTCTGTTTGCATTTAGATTTTAATTTTTGGCTGCTTGGTTTGTACATGTTGCCACGGGCCCTCTAGTTGCCAGTCTGCAAAAACAAGCAGAATTGGCATCAGGGGATGAATGAAACAAACTTCACATTTGAGTTTACAACCATGTTCTGTAGACTTCTATACGCCTTAAAATGGTCCTTACTATAATAACTTGCGTCAAGCACCAAAAACAACAATAAATCCATCGATTCGACCAGAGGCAGGCACTCTGGATCGTATTTTTTTGTCTGATAACAAGAGAGGATCGATTCCAACACAAGAAATCTTCTCTAAATAACGTATTTTCACTTGGGGATCGAGCGTGTTCGCATAATCTGAGAGAGGATATCCCGCAATGATGAAAAATGTGGAACACCGACACGGCGACTCAACTTTCCCGCGAAAAATGTGAGGTCATGTGAAAACGCTCTATAGAAACTTAGCAACTTTATCCTTAGGCTTTGCTCTTGCAAAGGGAAATCAATCTGATATTGCAAATAGTATTGACCCAGTATACCTGATGTTAACATCAGTATGCATATTCTCCATACTGTTCTCTGTAAGTTACAAAACGTTTCCCGTGTTCAGTCCGCGCGGGACTGGTAATTTGCGTCGTGTATTGTTCATATTATGGTATGGACCATGTGCTCGGACCTCCAGAAGTCAAAGTTCGGTCCTAAATGTTTGTTTGTTTTCTCATGAATGTTTTCTTTACGTTTCCTTCGAGTCCACAAATCTTGTAAGTATGTTGTCACTGTAGCATTTTCGTTTCGCTGCGTTAAATTAAAAACTTATTTCCTAAGGTCCTGACAGGTTATTAGATAACAAGCCAACAACTCCTACATTGCTATATCATGTTACATCTGATTTCCACTATCAGTTCTTTCTTCAGGAGTATACTTCCTTGTTTTAGTCACATTAAGAGCCTTTACAGAGGAATTTGTTTTTCTGAAGGTGGATGTGACTATGCCTTCAGTAAACTAAAGCGCCCTTGAGTAACACTTAAGTACATTTGGTACGACGACTGCTTGAGTATGCTACATAAATTGTCCTCTGTATATGTGGTTAAATCTAATATACATACTAAAAACCATCTCTTTGTCGCGTGCATCTTCCGGAAAGCATGACCTTGAAACATGAGGACAACTTTATTTAAGGAAGGTAACGCATGACAGTAATTCAATTGATGAGTTAGTGACCCTCAATCCTAAAAATATCATCATTAGAGTGTATATGAATCAATTTGAGGATTATAAACAGGTCTAAAAAGAATGCAAGCTGAAAACTATATAAAATAAAGTATGCCACATGGGTTGGGTTAAAATACATTATGCTGCCTGGGTTGCCTCGGTTTCACGATTGAAACGAGGGCAGGTGAGATTTAATTTACAATCACATTCCGACGGGTGTGGACAAAAACCTGGCCTAGCGCTATTCATGCAATATGGTAGAGCGCTGCACTAGTATCGCAGAGGTCAGTGGTTCGAATCCCGTACAGGCCTGATTTTTTTCAGGTCTGATTTTCGCTATTGCATGAATAGCGCTATCTACTCCGAATTAGGATCGTGTATCATACGTATTTAAAACCGCAGTTCTAAATATATGAACTTCATATATCCATTGTATCTGATGAATATATGAAGTTCATATATTTTGAACTGCGGTTATAGATACGTATGATGCACGATCCTCGCAGTAGAGAGCGCTATTTATACAATAACGAAAATCAGACCTGAAAAAAATCAGGCCTGTACGGGATTCGAACCACTGACCTCTGCGATAGTAGTGCAGCGCTCTACCAATTGAGCGGCTAACAAGCCAACTGGAAGCAGGCCGTTAAGTTGATTCGTAATTAAGCCGTGATGATAAATCAGATATGATGAATATATGAAGTTCATATATTTTAAACCGCGGTTATAGATCCGTATGATGCACGATCGTGCATCGTACGGGTTGATATGTTGTTTGAAGGTCACCTCGAAGCCGCCATGATGGGAGAATGGTATTTTAAAAAGCACTTCTTTCGGTTGAGAGATTAGAATATGTTTTTTAGCCATCGATATTGTGTAGTTTTAAGTTTTAGGATTTATGATGGTAGCATTGCAACGTACTTAAAATTTTGGTTTTGCTTTTTGTACTTTAGGCGTTTTCAAGCTTTTAAAAACAATTCTTAAACGAATTGTTTGTATTTGGAAACATGGCTACGCGTGTTTCTAAACAGCCCTCTAGTGTAAATCCAGAAGATCTTTACGAAAATTTCCTCCAGAAAAGCTTAGGTGA
>NC_142523.1:16284982-16322482 GCF_964205215.1 Stylophora pistillata
CAAGAGCCGGACTTAAACTCGTCAAGCTTTCTTTGTGTGCAGGTTATTTGGTTCTACTGTCTGGTGATGTTAGTCTTAACCCTGGGCCTGTTAATGGTCTGGATGACGTTGTTAAACTCCGTGGACTCAAGTTTATTCACCAAAACATACAAAGCCTTGGCGATAAAATTGATCAGCTTCGCCTACTGTTACAAGAACTCCAGTCAGGCATACAAATAATTACTCTGTCTGAGACCTGGATCAAGGCCGACAGGAGTGACAGTGAATATGAAATACCGGGTTATAAACTTTTTCGGAAGGACAGAAAGGGAAATCATGGCGGCGTTGCGGTTTTTGTTCATGACGAGTTAGTGGCTACGCGAAGGGATGATCTTGAATTGGACACCGTAGAAGGAATGTGGCTGGAAATTGCTGTTCCTAAATCACGCAGCTTTCTTGTTGGAAATTTTTACAGACCCGATCGTACCTCGCGGTATTACGATAAGGACTTTATGTTAAAGCTGAATGGTATCTTAGATACTGCTTCAGCTGAGGGCAAAGAGATGCTCCTTTTTGGTGACTTCAATTGTTGTTTTATGTCTAGTCACCGAAATGACTCTGATTGTAAACAACTTAAATCGCTATTCAGGAGTTTAAATATCAAGCAGCTAATCGACCAGCCCACAAGGATTACTAAAAACTCTAAGTCACTTATTGATTTAGTCGCTGTCAGTTGCCCGCAAAATGTGTGTGAGTCGGGGGTAGTTTCCACCCATTTAAGTGACCATGAACTGGTTTATTGTGTGCGTAAATTAAACTGGAAAAGAGCACCTTCCCAAGTCAAGACCTTCCGAAATTATGCGCATTTCAATGTTGACGCTTTTCGCAAAGATCTGAAGGGTGTTACCTGGAACTCTGCTCCTGGTCCCGATGGACCTTCCATTGTTAATGATCTCTGGCATGACTTTAAGCGAAAATTTGTCACGATTGCTGATCGTCATGCACCACTGACGCAGCGCCGCGTGCGCGGCATTGACAATTGTCCCTGGCTAAACAAGAGCATAAAGGTGACTATGCACCAGCGTAATTATTTTCACAAAAAAGCTATCAAGAGTAATGCCTCAGAAGATTGGGTTAACTACCGCCATTTTCGCAATCGTGTGACAAATGAAATAAGGTCAGCGAAAGCGTCTTACAATAAACGGCTCATCGAGGAAAGTGGTGGCGATTACAGTTTGTTTTGGAAGACGATGAAGAAAATCCTACCGGGTGAAAAGAAAGCTACTTCTCCAAACATCAAAGTAGACGGCGCTATCTCTTCTGACAAACATTGCATTGCCAACGCATTTAACAAGTTTTTCGCATCTGCAGCAAGCAAATTGATGGCCACCTTACGGAAAACTTGTGGTCATAAACAACGTTATTCCGTTACTCCTGCCTGTCAGTATCCGCCGTTTAATTTTCTTGAGATCTCTGGGGAGTTTGTTATGTCTCAACTACGTAGCCTGAAATCTGGGAAGGCCGTGGGTTTGGACCGCATACCGGGTCGCCTGTTAAAAGATTCTGCGGACATTGTAGCTAAGCCTGTGGCGTTTATTATCAACACCTCGTTGCGTACTGCCCAAGTTCCTAGTGATTGGAAATCCGCACGGGTCATTCCACTTTTTAAGAAAGGAAAGGCTGATGAGATGGACAATTATCGCCCGATTTTCATTTTACCTGTTTTATCTAAGGTTTTAGAACGGGCTGTACATATCCAACTCTACAAATATCTCCAGCAAAACAAGATTTTGAGCCCTTATCAGTGCGGGTTTCGGAAGTATCACTCGACAGAATTCGCTGCTCTTAGTTTTTCTGATAATATTCGAAGGAACATGGATCAAGGTCAATTAACTGGTGCTGTGTTTATTGACCTTCGCAAAGCTTTTGACACTGTGAATCATGCGGTACTTCTGGACAAGCTTTCCAATTTGGGGATTTTGGATAAAGAGCATGGCTGGTTTACGGATTACCTGTCGAACCGCACCCAAGTTGTAGAGTTTCAAGGGGTGACTTCTACTTCAGAAGCCGTCTCTACTGGAGTGCCTCAGGGTTCTATTCTCGGGCCACTATTGTTTATTCTACACATTAATGATTTACAGGAAGTAGTGTCCGATTGCAATATTCTGATGTACGCCGATGACACTGTTCTATACTGTTCATCCTCTCAAGCCTCTATCATTCAAGACAAGCTGAATGCTGAACTGTCTAAAATTGATGACTGGCTTTCTTTTAATAGTCTGTTTGTTAATGTAACAAAAACTGAAGCTATGCTTTTCGGAACCGCCCCTAGATTATCTGCTGTTAACTCCTTTTCTATTACTTTAAATAACAATGTAATTAAGCGGGTTTTTCATTTCACTTATCTAGGTATAGTTTTTGATGACCGCCTTAGCTGGAATGAGCAAATAAAGCAACTAATTTCGAAGGCGGGAAAACGCATAGGAATGCTCGGCAGGCTTCGTAGAAGCCTTACTAGAGAGAGTGCAAATGTAGTGTATTGTAGTCTAATTAGGCCAATTTTAGAATACTGTGTATGTGTGTGGGGCTGTTGCGGGGAAGGTCGCAAACAAGACCTTGAAGCCCTCCAAAACCGGGCTGCTAGGATAGTGGCTAGAACTGTGCGCAGCAAGCAGGCAATGGACGTTCTGAAATGGCCCACGTTGGAGGAGCGCCGACGTAAATCTGTCTTTAAACTCGTTAAGAAATGCCTGCAAGGTCAATGTCCCCAGTATTTTAAACAATATTTTAAACGTAATAATACAATCCATGCGCGCGCTACTAGACAAAGCAACCTCTTACATCCGCCTACTGTGAGAACTGAGATTGCAAAAAGATCCTTCTATTATTATGGTTGCACTCTTTTTAACGAATTATCTTAATGATATTTCGTGTTATACATCTTTTAATCTTTTACTTGTAAATAGTTCTCTATTTATATTATTACCTGTTTTAGTGTAATGTTTTAATGTTGTTGCTCAGGGCTCCCATTGATAACAGACAGCTTTTTGCGTCTGAAGGGGCTACCCTGAGCCTTATAAATTAATAAAGGTTTTCACTTCACTTCACTATGTATGTTTTGATTTTTCGCCTTTCGGTGATGACATCGATAAAAAAGTGCATAGCCTTCGAGAATTTCTGGGTTTCGTGGATAAACAAGATGCATTGGAAAGCTTTGATAAGTGTGGATTCGTCGCTAAGATTGCCAAAGATGTGGCCTGTGGCTTGCGTTACCTCCACAGTAAGGACATTGCTGACATTGTGCATAGAGACCTGAAAACTGCTAATGTGTTGGCGAATAACCAACATTATAGCAACATTACAAGCGAAGAAGATCTCTCCAAAGAACTGCAGAAAAACCCCATCCTGTGCAAAGTAACAGACTTTGGGGAAAATCTGATAGATTACCAGTAGTCAGTGGTGTACCGCAAGGGAGTGTACTAGGAGCATTATTATTTAGCATAATTTGTGTAAACGACCTTCTAAACATCTGTCAGAATTGTTCAACTCAATGCTATGTGGACGACACAAAACTTCTATTATTCTTTAGTGCGAATGATTCTGCCAAACCTCTAGAAAGAGTGAACTCTGATCTACAACGTATACGCGATTGGTGTTTCGACAATTGCTTAATGCTTAATCCTGAGAAGACTAAACTGATGGTCTTTGGCAGTCGAAGAATGTCTCTTAAAGTTCCAGACTTTAAGTTGCCCCTGCTCGGAAAGGAAATCATCCCAGCTCAAACAGTCAAGGATCTTGGTGTTATTTTCGATCCCACACTATCCTTTGACAATCATATCTCTGCGACTGTCTCATTTTGCATGTCGAAACTATCCCAACTAGGTGGCATTAGATTCGCCTTTAACAAAGATCTGCTTGAAACTATAATTAACGCCCTCGTTTTTAGTAAGATGTACTACTGTTCGTCAGTATGGTCTTCCACATCAGCTTGTAATGTTCATAAGCTACAATATGTTCAAAATTTTGCCGCCCGAATTATTTGCAATGTAAAGAAGTACGATCATATTTCTTCCACATTAGGGTATCTACGCTGGCTACCGGTAAAAACAATTATCCTGTACTATCGTGACGCTACCTTATCATTCAAATATAAAACGGGCTAGCTAGGTACCATTTTGATACCCATGGCTATTGGGACCTAGCTATGCCAACCTTTTTGTAGGTTTTGTCGAACACCAATTTTTCAGCCGATACAACGGCTTCAAACCTGAACTCTACGGTCGCTACATCGACGACTGTATCGGCGCCACCTCCTCTACCAGAGAGGAGCTGACTCAATTCATAACCGCAGTCAATTCTTTTCACCCGGCTCTGAAATATACCTGGGGAATTTCTGACAATTCTTTATCCTTTTTAGACATAAAAGTTTCAACTTAAGGTAACTGTTTATGCACTAGTGTGTATTACAAACCTACAGACTCGCATAACTTGCTGTATTGCTGTGTCGCATACTTGTTGTATTCGTCTTCGCCGCATCCATCTCACGTTAAGAATTCCATTCCTTTTTCTCAGTTTCTAAGACTTCGTCGTTTATGTTGTGATGACTCTCATTTCCACCACAAATCAGAGTCAATGTGCCAGTTTTTCGATAAACGTGGCTACCCTGATTCTGTCGTTCAAGCGGGTTACCACCGCGCCCAACTTATTGATCGACATTCAGCACTACAAACGTCACAAAAGGAAGATTCCGACCGCATTCCATTCACTCTCACGTTTCACCCTCATAACCACTCAGTTAAATCCATCATTCTTAAAACCTTTTGATTACTTCAAAACGATCCAGAGACAAGCACTATCTTTTCGCAGCCTCCGCTCATTTCATTCAAACGCGACAAAAACATAGGCAATTTTTTGGTCGGAAGTTCTTTTCAGACTAATGACCAACCAGACACTTTTAAATGCGCTGGTGCACGATGCAAAACGTGTCCTTTCATTGACAACACTGAGAAAATGTCGGGACCCAAACGATCCATTAAGATCACCGATCACTTCACGTGCACCTCCAACAATGTAATCTATTGCATAACTTGCACTTATTGCAAAAAGATTTACATCGGCGAAACAGGCCGAAGACTAGGTGACCGATTCCGAGAACACCTTCGCGACGTGGAGAGGAATGACAAGGACACATCGAAACCAGTCGCTAGACATTTTAATTTACCTAACCATTTTCTAAGCAACACATGGCAATCTGCGGTCTTTCCTTACACTTAGGTAGCTCGGAAAGCCGGAAAACTCTTCAACAAAAGCTCATCTTTCAAACCAGCAGTCTAAATCCACAGGTATCAACGAACGCTTTTCATTCCACTAATTTATTCGTGTTTTTCTTGTTGCCATATTCCCACCAATCACGTAACTCCTTTTTCTGCCTTTAAAAGCATACACAATCCACAATTCCCCTATTCGCTCCGACGAAGGGCTGAACGCTCGAAACGTCAGCTTTTATAATCGTAACGGTGGCCAATTTACCATTTCAACTTTGTTGATATATTCAAATTATTTCGTTACCCCCACCGACGCAGCCCCAAACAGTTTCTTTAGAAACTATCAACCTTTATTCACTTTCATAAATGGCTGGCGGATTAATATTCTTTTGTTTAAATTTAAATTAGCCCTTCTGGCCTCGCTTGAGATAATGTATTCTTTTGAATTTTGTACTGGAGAACGAGGCAAGAAGGGCTAATTCAAATTTAAACAAAAGAATATTAATCCGGCAGCCATTTATGAAAGTGGTCTATAAATCGTGCCAACAAATAATCACTGATCGTTGATAAAATAATTATGATAACTTTTAAGTTAAAACTATTGATGAGCATAATTATTGTTATCATCACTAGAAGTTTCAAGAAAATTTTGTGTTATAACTTCTCGGAACTAAGTTAGATTTTTAAATAAAAGCGGATTAACTATGGAATATATTTAATTCCCTACTGTACCAGCCAGATCTGTGATTATCAATCTGCTAAATTCATTGTTTTCGAAGCACTTGGGACTGCTCTATATATTTAACTAGAAGGCAGTCATAGGCCATTGCAATAGTTTTCGAGAAAACGACCACCAGCCACTTCTGGTGAGGACTGGCTACAAACATTTTTCGAATTACAACACGGTTATCTGTGATATTAATAACGAGCTAGGTCAAACTAACTTAATCACCTATAGCTATTTCCTCATTCAGACACATTATTGTTTCAGTTAAACAAGATACTTGGTAAGGCACGTCTGCAATGTGCACCTGATGATCAAAACACATTCATGAACGGAGTTTAAGGATTAAAACTATGATCTCGCCTCAGAGTCAATCTAACGCACGGCGTTTAAAACGTTTAAGAATTGATGCAGACTACGTGAAACCGTCCAAAGACCAAACCAAGATCATGTCACACAGCATATCAAATGTCTCTTCCTCCTTAATACGTCACGTTTGATAAGAAGTGGAAACTTAACCACGTCGCCCAGATGTTGAGAGTAGTTTCTCTAAACTTATGGGGATTATTTGTCAATACGTGCTTGACCAATGAACGCGACAAGGATATCAGAATTAAGTTTTTTACCCGTGTGTGATTTCAAGTAGTTTCAGACTTCCCGTTATCATTTAGCTCTGTCGCTTCCTTAATTAAGTTCTCGATTTAGCCTGGTAACTAACAGTTTACATTTCAAGGAAATTCTGTAGGATATAAAAATGCACACACATTGGAAGATTTTATAGCGAACATAAAGTATTCAAGCAAAGTAACCATCCGGGCCTAGTATGACGAAGCTTCTGATAGTCGCAGCTTTGTTATTTTTCTTACCCAAACCAGGAGTAAGTTCAATGGGAACAACTACCAGTCCTCAACAACAGAATCCTCAGGCTGACGCTGACAAAGAGCCATGTCAGGTAAACTTTGTGCTTTATTCTAGTAGCTCTCAAGAGCGATTGAGACTCACGCGAATTAATTAAATCTTATGCTCTTGCGCTGAAACTATTATTTCTCACGCATTTAAGGTTTCTGATTAAATTCTGATTACATATAATGAACTCCTTGTTTCCTTTGTGCTCGCTTCGAACATTTTCTAACAGCGGGAAGTCTCGCTCAGAATAATGAAATGTACGTCTTAGCAACTAATTTATTTTTTACTAATACATTTTACAGGGGAGCATGGCCCCATATCCCCACCAACAGGAAAGTAATCCCTGCGGTGTCGCAATCGAATGCTATGCGGTCCAAATCCTCACTCTTTGCCACCAACTATACTTTAGAGCTCCTGAAAATAAAAAACCAGGAACTAAAAAAGTAAATTACCACTCATGTCTGCCAAGCTGAGTGCAAGAAAAATCGTTCATCCGTCATTAGCTTCAGAAAATTTGTTGAAAGATAGTCTCATAAACATTTACATTTTTATCACAGTGAGTTGCCTTGCCATTGAAAACTAAACAGGGGTCAATCTTCGTAGATTAATCCTCGATGGAAAGAAACAGTACACAAAAGATCGTAGTGAAAGTCATTTTATTAGAGTCTGTGTGCCAAACCAGCACTGTTCTTCTTTTAAAAGTTTCATGCCTTTTTTTCATCTGCGTTCTCTGACAAGCGTCAGATGGTGACATATACCAGTTTCATTCAAAAAATGTTTCAAAGTTTGCTTGAACATCTTTTAAATTACAGTTTTCATTATACGCAAATAAAGTAATATTCGGTGAAGCCTCTTTCTTCAATAAACAGTACCCCTGTTTTCTATACTACCAATTCGCTGAATGATCGTTCTGTTTATGGAGGATTTTGCTGGACAGTGCCTGCTATTGCCACTGCGCACTCCATCTACGCATATGCCATTGTCGTGCATGCTCGGGTGTAAAAACTCGTCTCCCGTAATGATCACGCAAGAGACTAACCGCAGTGAAAGGGATGTTTAAGCCTATAATTTACGGGTCAAATTGGTTTAATTGGTTAAAACCGGAAAAGAAAATTTATTGGACCATTGGCCCCCATAAAAAAAAAAAACAAGAGGAAAATGAGAAATAATATTTTACCCATTGACTTCAATCAAACAGCACTTTACGGACATACCATAGAGTAGACATGATATTTACTGGGCTGTGGAAAGGTCAAATTTTCACTAGGCCTTACTTGAAGTAATATAGTTCGGGTTTCACTTTATAGCCATAGTTCGCATCGCACCTAAGAATCGGAATGTCGTTGATTCAAAATCTATTCCGTCGCTTCTAAGACTTTGATATCCATTATTTTCCAAACAGAGTATTCGATGGCATATTCACTCTTCATTTTGAGCCCCACAAGTCAGAAAGGAACGGAAAATCCTATCTGAAAATTTTTTAAAGTCGGCTGCGTGGACTTCACTTTAATCATTTTCCGGTTGTGATCGCATTAGTACTACTTAGCCTGGGGAGGTAGGGGGAAAGCCTCTCTCACAAGAGACAATCGCGCTGCATGGGTGTCAATGTGTTTACTCATAGGGGAAGTGTTAGGAAAGCTTGAGCAAAATGTGACGACAAACGAATGAGTTGCCAGTAATCGATCCTTGTGTTTGCGCAATGATTTCCGGGACCACCACGGGGCAAGCATGGCATTCATTCTTTATTCACACTTATTCTACTAAAAAATACAACAACGAGAAAGAGAAAAAGTAGAAAAAAAAAGAAGAGAGTTCTAACTATACACGAGTGTACACAAAGCAGTGGAAAGAGTGTGTAGTAGCCAAAGGAGCCAAGCTTTCGAGTTGGCTACTACGAGCATCCCGCTAGAAAGAAATTATACGAGAGAGGTTATCGCTCTTTAGCCGCTGTTTTATCAGAAATTGATTCGGGTCACGTTGATACAATGGAAGCGTAAGTTTTTGTTTGAACAGCTACGAAATATGTAGTAAAAAATCGACCGATAAACTTTTCACCATGCGCAAGGTATATTGCGACATCCTTGAGGGTATCGAAATTTCGAAATATTAGATATGAATCGCCAAGAAACAACTAGTTTAAGCCTTTTCAGTTTTGTTAAATTGTGTTGTGTACCTCTAACTATATTTAATACAAAAGAGCGCTGAAACAGCTACCTCAGATCAACACGAGATTGAAATTGTGTGCTTGAGCATTAAATATCATCGTAATACGCTGAAGTAATTAAACACCTACATTGCTTAATTATTAGTTGTGATCTATAAGAACGAACCAGCGACGATAATCGGCTAAAAACTGAACCTTTTCTTCTGCGATGATGGGTAGGTACAAATGGGTCTCTTAAGGAGCGATACACAACTGAATTTATGTCTACAGGGATTACTGTAGAAGGGGCTGCTGAGGTTAAGGGATGTTTTAAATGTAATAGAACAAGATGCGATCTTTGTCGCAATTTTCTTGGTTGAATCGAATTCACTTTAAAAGTTTTCAAACAAGCAAAAGTTACAAGATACGATCGAAACTTTCCTCTGATTCTAAGAACATCATTTATTTGGCTTCGTGCAAGAAATGTTGCCTACAATACACTGGTTCCACAACAAATGACTTTAGAGTTAGATTTCGCAACCATAAGTCTGCTATGGTCACTAAGAAAAAGACTTGTGAAGTAGCGGTACATTTCAACAAAACCACATGATTTAAGCAATGAATTGATCAAGTGCAGACGACCGTAAACAATTCAGGTAACATCGAGAAACTTTTAATTACCTAAGATGCATATTGGAGCGCACAGTTGTTCTTTCTGGCACCTTTCAGCCTGAATAAGCGCCAGGAATTTCACTCCAAAAAAAGAATGAACTATGATTAATGTGATTATAATTATGAGAATTTTTTCAAATTGTTCGGGCTTGTGACACTGCTAAAATATTTAACAACACAGGCCAATAATTACTGAAAAACAATAGCAATTCCGCGTACGATGCCCAAATCAAAATCAAAATTGTTAATCGTGCTACCTATGATCAAAACTGAAAAGAAAATCTATTGGACAATTGGTTCCCATAGAAAAACAAGATCAAATGAGAAATGATATTTTACACATTAACTTCAATCAAACAGCACTTTACGGACATACCATAGTGTAACCATGATATTTAATTTGCCGGGCTGTGGAAACGACAAATTGTCACTGGGCCTCAATTACTTAAAGTAAAGGCTGATACAATACTATAAAGTAGTATAGCTCGGGTTTCACTTTATAGCCATAATTCGCATCGCATCGAAGAATCGGAATGTCGTTGCCTGGGAAACTTATTCCGTCGCTTCTAAGACTTTGATATCCATTATTTTTCGAACAGAGTATTCGATAGCATATTCACTTTTCATTTTGAGCTCCAGAAGGTCTATCGAGGTCGGAAAGGAACGGAAAATCCGACCTTAAAATTTTGAAAGTCGGCCGCATGGACTTCAGTTTAATCAGTTGTTGTGATCGCATTAGTACTACTTAGCATGGGGAGGTTGGGGGAAAGCCTCTCTCACACAAGGCAATCGCACTACCCGGTTGCCAATGTGTTTTCTCACAGGGGAGGTGTTAGGACATCTTGAATAAATTGTGATGACAAATTTAAAAAAACCTGAAATAGCTTAGAAAACGTGTGATGACCCCTTTTTTATGGCACCGAACAACAGTTAGACCTCTACAAACACACAGTTAATTTTCCATTCAGTGCAAAAACTGTTTTGCCAGGATTTATGATTGTGTAAGTGAGAGTGATCAGTATTAAGCATTAAGTATTTTATTTTATTCTATGATTTTATTTTATAAAATCCCCTGATGAGTGAGCAATCACGAAATAGGTTTGTAGGGATGAAAGCGTAGTCTTTGTAATTTTTCTAACTCAACACTCAATCTAGCGAGTCGATCCGATTACCTTTTTTCCTTTCCAGAAATCCATCTTTGCTCGGGGATTTTCAGGGATTCCAGGATCCAATGGCATACCAGGAATGCCGGGAATTCCTGGGTCCCCGGGGTTGCAAGGACAACAGGGAAAAGATGGAGCCAAGGGAGAGCCTGGTGTCAAGGGACCGAGAGGCATGACAGGGACAAGAGGAGAAAAAGGAAATCAAGGGTCACGTGGTAAAAATGGCGCACCTGGAATGATGGGAATAAAAGGAAATAAAGGCAATGAAGGGTCACGTGGCAGCGGTGGACCGCTGAGAGGGAGAGAAAGGAGAAAGTGTGAATAGTGCAGTGTCACAGACCAACTGGAAACAGTGTGTGTGGAAAAATATGAATGATGGCAGAGATAGTGGAAAGATCAAGGTATAGAAATATCTAGAAGATGCCATAAAAATATTTGGGAGTTGGATTAAATAAACATTTTTAAAATTTTAAAATGGAAGTCAACAAAATTAATTTGTATTCAATTCTGTGCTTCATAGCAGGGAGGAAAAGTACAAAGTCATTGAATTCTTCCCTAATGTGTACCATTGTTATAAAAGCTTTTTGCACTGATACTGTCTTCTTGCCATTTGTTCCAGGATTGCTCATTCAACAAGCTGCAGTCTGATACAGCCATTAAAGTCTCATTCCAAGGAAATATGAGAGTCCAAGGCACTTCAAGTAAATGCAACCGGTGGTTCTTCAAGTTTAATGGAAATGAATGCAGTGGACCAATGACAATTGAGGCTGCTGTGTACAACTATTGGCCGTCTGGGAATCCAGATCTGCTTCACCACAGATCATTTGAGGGATGTTGTGAAAACATCCCACAAGGCAGGGTTACTGTGGAGTTATGGGTAGGAAAGTGTCCCAGTGGTCATACACAGGGTGATGCCAATACTGGATGGGTATCAGTATCCCGAATAATGATCGAGGAAGTCTCTAGAGCCCAGTCCTAATTACTCCTGTCGTTTTCATGCAAGGAACGGTGAAGACTATTCCATTTCGTTTTTTCCGTCATCCTGGCTCTCAAGATTTTCTCCAAGAGCTATAATTGGGACTAATTATAGACCAATTATGGCCCTTGTTTTCTCCTATTATCGAAGTCCCGAAGTAAATAATATATTCTTTTATGTCGCTTAAAATGTTTTCTCTGAACATGTCCCCTACTTTTCGCGTGAATGAGATATAAGATAACTTCGTTTTAGTAACAGAGTTAACAAGGTTGCTGATCTCTTTTCAGTCGCGTGCTAGACTTCGCCGAGATGGAGGGACTAATCGTAGTCTATAATTTACAAGTTTTCACCAAAGTGGAGGTGGTAGATGTTAAACGAGCTGTGAAGGGGTGGAGTAAATATCCACTCTAAAATTGAAAAGTTGTTTTAGTATAGCACAAAAAGATGAATTTAACTCGTTTATTCCTGCAACGGTTACGATATTTTCGGGCGCAAATTTCGTGTGCGTTTCCAAGAGGTGAATATCAAAAAATAATCGGAACTTGAGTAGTCAATCAGAGCGCGCCCTAAACGCTAGTCTCGGTAAATACCAATAGCAATTATATTATTATCATCATTGTCATTAACAGTACTATTATTGTCATTAATGTTATTATCAAAGAATTCTTTTAAATAAAAGTTAATCGTGCTCGAACATCCTGCAGGTACAAAGCTAGGTCATATTTCAGCCATTATTCATTGACCAGCCGGCTAGATCAACTGACATGTATTGGTGGTTCCGTTTAATGATAAGAACTTACCTCAAATAATTTGTCAAACTTAACATAAAGTGTGCTATCAACCTCTTGAAGGCTAGATTTTGAACAGAAGCGCGGGGTCACTATGCTAAGTTTAGAAAGACAAGTTGACCATGGAATACATGTAACTTGTTGTTGTATCAGCCAAATCTGTAGTTATTACTCGGCTAAATCCAATACTTTCGTAACGCTGAGAAATTCGATATATGTTTTACGTAGAGATAACTTCTCTAATTCCAAAGAAGGCCTAGGCCACAGTGAAAATTAACAAAGAAATTAAAACTTGTCCTCTCTAATGAACACCAGCTAGCTAGGGTCAGATAAATCATGGCGGCAATTTTGGGCATAATGCTATGGTCAAAGTATCGAGCATAACGCCGGGATGATGACTTGACTTCATTTACAGTTAACTGTAGCCTGAGAATGTCAATGGTAAACCTGGCCTGCTTTTCTTCTTTCCACTCTAGAAATTTGATGCAGTAAAACGTTGTGTTCTGAGCTCTGGTAGACCTTTATTGTTAGCAAGGGGGAGGCGATCAGCTTTAAAAACTCTCCACGGTGGCCAATAAAGTCAACTGATCAAACCAATTATCTTGCAATACCCCTTACTGATACAGCCCCAGGTTTCTTTAGAAAACTACCCACTTTCAACATCTCAGGACTTGCCCGCTTTTATCCTGCGCGTTTTTCAAATTACAGCACTGTTATCTGTGATATTAACACTGAAGGTGGTAAAACTAATGCTATCCCTTATCTCCTCAATCAAACTGGTTATTGTTCCAGTTTTATTAGATACTCAGCAAGCCAACTTATTAGGACCTTAGTAGGGAAACAAGCACGCCTGAACAAGCACGCCTGAACAAGCACGCTGAGTGCAAGGCACCACATAAGAGCTGGATCAAGCAGGGACGATGGGGGGCTGTAGCCCCCTCCCCCTTAGAACAAAAAGTTGGGGGAAACAACCCTCTCTCCACGTTTTGGTGCCCAAATATCGCTTAAAATTTCCAAAGTATTTAGTCTCGTGATTTTTTTCACAAATTCTTATATCAGCATCGTGCTTGTCAAAATAATATGTTGTAAAACATTTTTTGAACAGCTCCGCAGTTCAACTGCAGCAATTTCCGTTAAACTGGACAGCATATCTATAGGAAATTTGGGAGCGAAATCGAATGCTAAGCTGAAAGATTTTAGGATATACTATTTTAGAATCTGTCTTGAATACGTGAACACTATAATCGACCGGAGTTTAAAACAATGTTGGGACGCTAGTAGGAAAGTACCTTAAGCAAACTCGTCAAGCGGAAGGCGCGAAGAGCCTTGGATCACATAGTTCAAAGATTTTTCTTTAATGTATCATACTTAGCTTCTGCAACGTCTGGTTTCTCTTGCTGATTCATTCAAACTCTAAAGTCTTACTCCAATTCAACTTCAACCCCTGACTTTTGACTTCATGATAACTCCAAATACAACTTATCACTATCAATGGAAAGCTAGACGCTTATATTCTCACTTGGTTGTGTTCTCTTAACTTTGAAGGTTGACACCACACCTGTGATTTTTGCGAGATAGTGGCATATATGACCGTGTGATAAGCAATCTACCGCATCAGAGGCTTAAATCAGTGATAAACTCCACGATCAGAAAACAATCACTGATGCTAACCTTACCTAAGAGAATATTAACAGTTCCAAGTTTCTTGCCTTACGCTGATAGCTAGGCGTTGTTAATCAAGCTTGTTCGGTTAAGATGGCTGGAAATTGGCCGAGTTCTTTTTTCGCATTTCTATGAACGGAGACAAAGTCGAGGTCTATAAAAATGCGAAAAAAGAACCCGGCCAATATCCAGCCATCTTGACCGAACAAGCTTGGTTAATAAAGGATTTATTATATAGCAAAAATATTTCGCTTTATTGTTTACTTCGAGAGCCGAGAAAGAGAGCCAACTGTGTTTGTAGCACAACAAACGCACGAGAGTTGTTTCTGTTTTCTTTGTTGTGACTATCTTTTGCGGCTTTTTGCGTTTCCATCGCCAAAATTCTCCAAGAATTACGAAAGTAGTTCTAATTCTATTCTTTTTTGTGTTTTTTTTTTGTTTGTTTTTTCATGCGCGGGATCAATGCAGGCAATCCCGAGGGGGCAACATGGCCCCATCCTGCCTGCTCGGATAGCCAATCAGAACACAGGATTCGCTTCATGTGGCCCACGGGCGCTGTGAACGATGTAATAATTAGTTCTTATTAACCGAGCAGAAGGTCTGTTTGGGAGAATCTTGACCGAGGTCGCCACTACAGACCGAACGTAGTGATGTCTGTACCAGCGACCGAGGTCAAGATTCTCCCATACAGACCGACCTAGCTCGGTTAATAAGATGTTTATCATATGGCCGTGTCTTATATGCCAGTTTTTTACCTTTTTTTTTCTAGACAGGTCTAGATGCCGGTCTAGATGGGAAAATCTAGACCGCTTTCAATATTGACTTCAGCCAATCAAATTCGTGAGTTAGGTAGTTCCCAGTCCTTGTGAGACACAGTCATACAATAAAGCAGCTTATTGCCTTATCTAGATAAAACACATAAGTTAATGATAATTGTAGAAATATCATAGTTGAGAACGGATCAACAAGAACCATAAAAAATAGCATCTTTAATTTGAACTACGCAACACAAATATGCAATTTGTATCATTAACAGGTTTTGAAGATGAAATTCTACCACACCGCCTCATGATAATAGTTGAACAAACAGAAGGTGTTTAAAAAAAGTTGTCCAATTTCAGAATTGATCCTGAATACATGAGTATCGAAATCGACCAAAGTACAAATAAATATGATATCAGACGCTTCAGGTCTGCTGCTTGCCTCAACACCTAAGTGACATAAGGACTTGACCACTTTTATCCCACCGCACATTGCAAACTACAACATTCTTAATTGTGAATAACAAGTCAAACTAACCTGAGTGTGCCATCACCCGGCCTGTTTCCTCAATTAAACACATTATTAAATCACATGAATAGATTTTGAAGATGAAATATATTTACACCGCGACGGTGTGGAATCTAACACGCGATGTTTTATACTATTAATTTAGAATTCATCAAAAAAAATACATGAAAAGACAAATGAACATCATAGCACAGACTACGTTTGAACAGAATAGGAAGATGGCTTTGGCCGTTTGTTTTCTAGAAGATTTAAATGAATTCACAGGAAACATTGGTCAGTAGGTGGTTCATTAAAGATGTTAGCTGTCTCTTCAATCAAACACATCGTCATTTAAAAGACTTGATGTAATAAGTCTTGAATTGCATTATCCAATGATCCAGTTTTTAATAATAGCAATTAATATTAAAAACTGGATCATTGGATAATGCAATTCAAGACTTTCTATTGGCTTAGCCATTATGGTATATGAGCCAATACACCATAATCTAATATCTGTACATTGTAACATATGGTTTCCTCTTACAAAATAAAGTCGAGAAGATTTGTATAATAGCTTAGGAGAGTTTTTTTTTTTTTTTAATAAAACAATTATTCCACTCGCGCTTATTGGATATGAGATGATTGTAGCCAACTCGGCGCTACGCGCCTCGCTGCCTATCATCCGTCTCATATCCAACGCGCGCTAGTGGAATAATTGTTAATTAGTGATCATTGTCATTGTCAATACTATTGTTATCATTAATGTTATTATCAAAGAAATGTTTTTAATAAACAATTACGAAGGAAGTGCTCATCCTTTACTTCAACTTGTTCATGGTGAAACATTCTGCAGGTATAAAGCATGGTGTTTCAGCCACTAATTTTCGACCGGCCGGCTAGATCGAGTGACAGATAATTGGCGTTTCCTTTAACTACTATGAACTTACCTCAAAGAAATCGTCAGACCTAACACTGACAACGAATAAAGGCTGAAAGTTCCTAAAGAGACTGTGGTGCTGCGTTGGTGGGGGTAATAGGATAATTGGTTATATCAACTAAGTTGAAATTGTAAATTGGCCACCATAACGAATAAAAAAGCTGACGTTTCGAGCGTTAGCCCTTCGTCGTTACGGTGGCCAATTTACAATTTCAACTTAGTTGATATAACCAGTTAACATACAATGTGCTATTAACTTTTAGGAATCTTGATTTTGAAATAGAGGGGGAGGGTCACTTTAGAAAATAGACCATAGAATACATGTAACTTGTTACTGTATCCGCCAGATCTGTATTTATTACTCTGATAAAACTATTACTTTCGTAGCACTGAGAAATGCATTATATATTTCACGAAGAGAAATTGGTGTTCAAAACGTTACGTGCTATTTTACAATCGCTCCAGAATACATCAATACTGTAATCGACCAGAGTATAATACAATGTTAGGACGCTAGGAGGAAACTACCTTAAGCAAACTCGTTAAGCGAAAGGCATGAAGAGTCTTGGATCACAAAGCACAAAGCTTTTCGTAATGTATCATGCTTGCTGCTTCATCGTCTAGTTTCTCTGATCAACTCAAACTCTAAACTCTTACTCCAATTCAACCTCAACTACGTTTGACTTCATTTGACTGCTGACAGCTCCAACTACAACTTATCACCATCAACCGGCAAAAGCTAAGAACTATGCGAAAATAATTGGTCAAAATATTTAATTCCCTAGGAGCTATAGGGTACCCCTGGGAAAACCCCCATTAATTAATTAGCTAACTTTGCATTGCTGCTGACAAACTGAAAGTCCATCTGCAAATTCAATCAACTGGGTTGTATTCTATATCTATCAGACTTTAAGAAAATTGAATTTTTTTAACTTTTTCTTTTCATTTCTTCCCTTACCTCTCGTTTAAGTAAAGACGACTTTTTCCGGTTTTGACAAAGTCCAAAAATTAGGGTATTTTAAAGCCCAATATCTCCGATGATCAACCACTTCTGATATTTATTCTTGTATGGGCAGTGAAAGCCATCACTGGACTTCCAAAATCGGTTAAAATTTTTGGGCAATCTATTTCATAACCCGTGCTGACGTAAAATCCACATCTACCTCCCGCTTTTTAGTCTAATCATCAAAATTTCGTACACCACATCTTTGTTTTACTAACTTAAAATAAGTTGAAATTTCCAAGAAATTTCCCAGAGAGTATCGTTTAAACATGAACGAGGAGAGAATCTTTGAATGGTGCAAATTGAGCCCTTTTTGAGAACTTTTTTTGCAGCCATATTCGGATTATTCTCGAGGAAACGCAGCGGTTGATGATCAACATCAAGGGCGCACTTAGTCGAACTTTCTGACAAATAAATCTAGGAAGAAACTCGATACTACATACACGTCTCTGCGGTGCCTCAGTTGCAACTTTGGCTTGATATCATTTTTTAGACAAATAGCCATATTATCAACAATGTACCAGATTCGATTTGCTTCGTTGCCTTGTTGAAATATTAAACGCAGACAGAGCTCTCGGAAAGATCCATCAAAATGATTGGTCTTTTACGGCGTGATACTTATCGACTTACATGATATGTGTTGGGGGCAAAAAGCTAATTTGATGCCCTAAAAGCTGATATTGATCAAAAGGACAATCCGCCGACAGAGCTGAATAACGTATGCACATGCGCTAGGTTTTGCCGCGGAAACACGGATTTTGAGTCGTTCGCATTGTTGATTTCTTATTCTGTTGCTTCGAGGCGTCGTTTTCGTTGCCGCTTTTCTTTTACAGAACAACCTACAAAAACTTGGCACACCCCTAAAAATTTTCAAAAATTAATTCTCTCCTTAAAACCTCTGGAAATAGGAAAATGCCTTCTACGGAAACAGAGTTCCACGGTTTTAGAAGTCAGCCCTTATTATTTTCCTCTAATTTCGCAAAATTTAGACCTAGAACACATGAGCCCGCCTTGTTGACCGCATACCAACTGACGTAAGCAATCATTATTCAGCTGTGTCCAATCCGCCATCTTTGATCAGATCGCGCCAGCAATTTTGTTCAGCGGTAAACTTTGACATTTATTTAGTATGTTGTGTTTCTAGTCTACAAAGTTTAAAATGTAACAAAGATATACGGCCACCAATCACGTAGCTCCATTTTCTGCCTTTAAAAGCACACACCAACCACAATTCCTCTATTCGCTCCGACGAAGGGCTAAAGCTCGAAACGTCAGCTTTTATAATCTTAACAGTGGCCAATTTACCATTTCATCTTTGTTTATAAATTGAAATTATACCAAAATATTTGACTTGTTATTTGTTAAGCTTGAGATCGTTGCTGGTCCACTGAAAAGCAAATAAGTCTGTGATATATTGCTCTCCTTTCAGCACAGGGAAAAAAAAAGAAAATGGTTAAAAAACTGACACGTTCACAGAAATCACTTACATATTGTATCCGAGGTTTACTGCATACATTTGATATGTAATCTCTTGCGGTGTACTGTCGTATCATATCTGGTCTCGGACTGCATAATTCTGGCAGCCTCTTTGCCCCGGCCACATTGTAACCGATTATAAGACTGATACTCGCTCGACCGCTGAATAATATTTCCGGCTTGATAAAGGATGGCGCAGCGTTGATCACGTAGAAGGAGGAACTAGAGAAACTAGTTTACCACGAGATCCAGTGATTCTTTAGCAACCTTCCAACATTGTATGTGTTTGGAAATCAGCAATGTTTATTTTTAGTAAAGGACAAGGATGCATCAATGTCAAAGTTATCCAATTCAGTAAAAAATGATAATAGGATCAGTTTGAAAGAATATATCTATCAGACTTTAATTCCACAGTGATAGTCACACTACCACCGACTTTCTTTGGTCGAATATCCTATCAAGACTTAAGGTTACTTCCACCTTCGCGGGTGTCCTTAGGAAAAAACTCGTACGCGCGCTACTTTCATTAAATCCTTGCAAACTACACATCAGAAGAAAGCTTACTAAATGCAAACTACGACAAAAATATAATTTAAGTGAGTTTTCCTTTTAGGAAATGTCAGGGGTCAGTAAGACCGTGATATGAATGACTATAGACAGTAGTCGAAGGGTCAAGGTAAAGAAATATCTAGAAAACTACATCAAAATTTGAGAGTTGGATAGCCCATCTCTGAAAAAGGCTCTTTTAGAAATGCTAGCGTAATAAAAATGTTTAAAAAGAGTTAAAATAGAAGTTAATTGCTGTAGAATTAATATGTATTCAATTCTGAGCCTCATAGCAGGCTGAAAAAGTACAGCGTCATTCAATTCTTCCCTATACCATTATCATCAAAGTTTTCTTTTTTTGCGCTGACACTTTCTTCTTGCCGTTTGTTCCAAGATTGCCCTTTCAACAAGTTGCAGTCTTTCACAGCCATTTAAGTCTAATTCCAGGGAAACACGAGAATCCGAGGCACTTCAAGTAAATGCAATCGGTGGTTCTTCAAGTTTAATGGTAACGAATGCAGTGGACCGATGACAATTGAGGTTGCTTTGTACAACTATGTCCATCAGGGAATCCAATTCTGCTTCATCACAGATCATTTGAGGACCCTTTGGACCATGTTTAACGAGTGCTTCCCGCTGATTTCTGTTCGTATATCCATTTAACCATTGGTTAAACATCTTTTGAAATTTAGGAACAGGTTGCAAAAGAGATCTAAACCGCTCCCTTTTGGCCTTGAGGACAGAATCAACCATCTTATTAGGGAAAATCAACGACAAGCTGTCAACCAAGATTCTCGTATGTCCGGTTGGGGTTCTCGTGCTTGGTGGTTCACTGTCAATACCATTACTGGAAGAGACACTCAGCCCCAGTTGATCAGCTCAGTTATTCATCCAGACATCATTAATAAATATTTTTGTAGCATAAACTCTGATCCTGAATATATAGCCCCTGCACCAATTGATATTCCTGACGATGCGAGGATACCTACAATACCTCTTCACGCTGTCCAACTCTTTCTTTCTAAGCTTAAGCTTGTGGCCCGGATGAGCTCCCATACTGGCTTTTTAGTGAATTTTCCCATGATCTTGCCTCTGTTGTCACCGATGTGTTTAACAGCTCGCTGCAACAACATAAAGTACCATCCTCTTGGAAGATGGCAGACATCAAGCCTATACCTGAGGAGTCTCCATTGACTTGCTTCACCCAGCTTCGGCCAATTTCTTTAACTGCTATTATCATGAGACTTTTTGGACGGTTGGTCTATAGGTTTGAACTTTCCAGTATTTTCAATGATTATATTGATTTAGCTAGATCAGTTTGCCTATCGTGGTGGCCATAACTCTACTCTACTATGGCATTAATTAAATGTCAACACACATGGTTAAAGTGGCTTGATGGTAACGCCGATTTTGTCAGAATTTTTTCCTTTGCCTTTAGTAAGGCCTTCGACTCTGTATCATACAATTCCCTCTGTAGTAAATTAAAGCAAGTTAACATTAATCCATATATTATTAATTGGCTTATTAGTTTTTTAAATCATAGAAAGCAGAGAGTTGTTGTCGATGGTCACAGTACTGAATATGTTTCTATAAATAGGGGTGTTCCTCAAGGTACAGTCCTGGGGCCGGTCTTATTTTCTATTTTTATTAACGATATCAAAGCTGTTAATACTAATGAGAATCTTCTAGTTAAATTTGCTGATGATATAACTATTAGTTTACCAATCGAGGCAAATGTAGGCTTAGCTGAATCCGAAACGGAAGTCTTATCCTTTATTGAATGGTCTGAGAAGAACTGCATGAAAGTCAACTTGACGAAAACATGGGAACTTCTTTTACGAGGAAAGACTTCCAAGACGCCTCCTGAACCACTCAAGATCATAGGGAGGAAAGAAAAACTGAAACTATTGGGTGTTACCTTTGAGCAAGCGCCAGTTAATTGGGACACTCATATTGATTATCTACTTAGTAAGGCTAGCAGTAGGTTGTATATTTTGAGAATATGTAAATATTATGGCTACCCTATTGAGAATTTGGACTTACTTTTTCAAAGTTTGATTCTTTCAGTTTTTACATATGCTATTGAGGTCTGGGAGTGTGCTTTTTATAGTAAATATTTAAGTAGAATTGATAAGCTCTTTGCCAGGTGTTATAAGCTGGGTTACTGCTTAAAGCAACACAGTATCTTGGATATCCGTTGTAACAGAGATAAGAAATTATGGCAAAGGATCTCTTCCACCAACACTGCGTTGAGCGATCTCTTACCTCCCCAGAGAACACGGCAGTTGAGAACTAGGTCGCATAATTATATTTTGCTTAAGGTTCAGACAGGCCGTTTCAAATCAGTTTTTATTAATAGATGTCTTTTCAATAGTAATTAATACCTCTTCTTTTTCCTTATTCATTCTATTCATGTTAATTGTTGCACGTCTGTATGCACAATAATTCTTAATAAAGACCTTTATTATTATTATTATTATTATTATTATTATTATTATATGGCACACAAGGATGATTTTAACTCGTTTATTCCTGTAACGAAAACAATATTTTCGGGTGCAAATCCCTCGCACGTTGTTAGGAGGTGAATACTGAAAAAATATTCGGAATTTGAGTAGCCAATCAGAGCGCACCTTCAACGCTATCCATAGTCTTGTAAATACTAACAATTATTACATTTTTATCATCATCATTGTTATCAATACTACTATTGGCATGAATGTTATTATCGAAGAAATGTTTTGAATAAATAGTTACGAAGGCAGTGCCTATCCTTAGCTTCAACTGTGTTCGTAATCAATTATTCTGCAGTTACAAAGCTTGGTATTTCAGCGATTATTCATTGATCTGCCGGAGAGAACAAGCGACAGAAAATCTGTGGTTCCGTTTAGTAATAAGAACTTGCCTTAAAGAATTTGTCAAACCTTCATGTAATGGACAGTGTGCAATTAACTACTTGGACGCTAGATTTTGAAAGTACAAGCGGACGGTCACTATGCTCATTTCGGAAAAACGGGTTGACATGTAACTTCTAACTGTATCAACCAAATCTTTAGTTGATCAATACCTTTGTAGTACTGAGAAATGCTCCATATATTTCACATAGATAAAGTTTCTCTCACGTAATTCCTAAGAAGACCTAGGCTACAGTAAAAATTAACGAGGAAATGACAACCTGTCTCCTCTAAAGAGCGCTAGAGTCAGATAAATCATGCCGGTATAAAATAAACCTTACGGATTTCCTTGAAATTAAGTCCTAACTGACTCCCAAGATACCAACCCACAAAACCGTTTGGGGGAATTCCGTTTTACAAAATGGCCTCCGACGCAATGCGTATCGATAAAATTGTCATTACCAAACTTGCCAAATGAATTGCAAAGTAACCAGTAAGAATATCAAAAAATCCCCACACAGTTTTAACACCAACTCTTCAGGATTGAAATGGTACAGAAGCCTTATTTGTGCGGTAAGATTTGATATGCTATTTATTCGCTCAAAGAAACATCGTCCATTTCGGATTGACGCGCCCCATTCGGTTAACATGAAGATCAATTTAAAACCAATGAATTTTTGCCGAATAGTGCATTGATAACTTTTGCATTTATACGGGGGGTAGTCTCCTTCGCAGCCGTCTTTCGGGATGTCACGCAACGCTCCCCCGAAAGAAACGGCTGCTCACATTCGAACCACATTCCTTTCCCATTGTGTTTCAAACAACCAATTAAGTCAGGGTACTGCGAGTGATGCAATTTTCGCGCGAAGTTTATGTGAGATTTCCTTTCAGCCGCATGGTATGGAGAGTGAAACGCCGTAAAAAGTTGTGGAGGAAATCTTAAAGTGTTTCATGTGTTCTACGCCTTCAGCAGCCCAAGAAAGAGTATTTATTTTCGGAAATAGTACCCATAACTTTGTGGAAATAATCATATCTTCGTTGGACTTCGATATCAGCTGCTATGCGAGCAGCAAGTTGTTTATATGCAAAGCTGTGTGTTAGAAGCGGCTGCTGAAATTTCAACGAGCAACTGAAAAGGTTCCAGAGCTGAGGAGGGAAATTCTTGAATCTTTCCAAGGAAGGCCAAGAGCCAAGCGTGTGCATAATGCCGGAAATGAGCGTCGGAAGCAAAGTAGAGCTGCCAGAATCCAAAATTTACCGGTGCCGTCAACGATCCGAGCAAAGGCCTCGAAAAGCGCGGCCGAAGATGTTTGTATAAAATCTACCACTCGTCGCCAAATTTAGTATCTTGTAGGGAACTTATAGACCACACGGAATCCGCATTGCCACGCTACCTTCATTCTCTCGCACACTCGCCCTATGTACATTACACAGCATTACCTACGTGCTTCATACTAATTAGATTACGTCACCACCGATATTATTACACAAACACGAACACGATAGGAAGAGCTCAATTAGAGATTTTCCAGAGCCTGTGGCAAGTTTACTAATGCAACTTGCTTCTGGACGACAAACTTTTCAATCGCAAGCTTCTGGTAAGAATTAAAGCCTGCGATTTTGAAAGTTGACGATGCTTGAAGAAAAGCTTCATTAAGGGCCACCATCTTGATTTTGTAATCTCGGGAGATCGTGGGACGATAAAACGCGAAGTATTATTGGTCGAGTCATCTTTAGAAAATTTCGCGCGCGACAGTTCCAGAAAATGGAACTGTAGGTGTGATTGGCTAAAATCGGGAAAGGAATGTAGTTCGAATGTGAGCAGCCGTTTCTTTCGGGGTAGCGTTGCGTGACATCTCGAAAGACGGCTGAGAAGGAGACTATACTCATTTGTATGTATGTATGTAAATCTTTATTTAAACACGGAAAATCATCAGTTACATAATAAAAACTAAGATTCATCAACTGCTTTACATGATTGCCGTGTGGGAATCCTATATATCGACTAGGTTAAGATTTCGCCTAAAATGGTTAATGGATGAAGCATTTTTTAAGTTTTTGGGCAATTTATTCCATAACTCCGCCCCGCTGTAAGAGAAGCTTCGTTTCAAATAATTGGTGTTTGGTTTGGACAAAGCCAGCCTTCCCTCAGAGTTTCTTATGTCGTACACAGAGTGACGCTGAGAGAAAAGACTTTGTAGATATTCGGGAGCAAGGTTGTTTATAATTTTATACATCATTAGGGCTTTTTGTTTCTCTCGTCGAAGAGATAGCCTCTCCCGATCGAGGGTGGAGAGAAGGTGGTTTAAGCTCGTATCAAAGGGTAATTTATTAATAATTCTGGCTGCTCGATTCTGTAATTTTTGGAGCTTATCGCTTAAGTAGCTACTTAAACAGTCCCAGACGGGGCTGCAGTAATCAAAATGGGGTATAGTCAAAGCGTTATAAGTTTGAATTGCAGTTTTTTTTGGATATAAAGGGCAGTACACGTTTTAGGGCGCCTATAGCTGAAGAGACTTTCTTGCAAATCTCTTCAACGTGGCTACCCCAAGAGAGTTGTGCATCTATAGTAAGACCCAAAGATTGGGTCTTGTCGACTCTCTTGATAATTTGGTCATCAATTCTGATTTCTAAATCGTTACATTGGGCAGATAGTATTTGTCTTGATCCAATAATCATTAACTCTGTTTTAGCAACATTTAGACTGAGCTTGTTAGCTTTCAGCCAACGGCTAATGTTATTCAATTCAGGGGTTAGAGCTAGCTCAAGCTCTGTTAATGTCTTAGCAGATATCGTAAGATTGGTGTCATCGGCAAACATTCTTAGTGCGGCGCCCCGCAAGGAGTTGGGAAGATCATTAATGTATATTAAAATTAGCAAAGGACCCAATATGCTACCTTGCGGCACTCTGCAACTGACGGTACGGGCAGATGATAGTTTGCCACCAACACTACATCTCTGAGCTCGGCCACTCAAGTACGACGAGAACCACTTAATAGCTGCCAGATCGACACCCAAGTATGACATCTTGCGCAAGATTATTTCATGATCAGTGGTGTCGAATGCTTTAGTAAGGTCAATAAAGACAACGCCGTTTAAGAGACCATCAGGTCGATATTTACCGACCAAGAATTTGTTGCCTCAAGCAAAGCCGTAAGCGTACTATGCCGTAAGCGTACGGAACCCCGATTGGCAACCCAATAGCAATTTGTTATCATCTAGATAACGAAAAAGTTGATTGTAAACAATTCTTTCAGAAACTTTGGAACTTATAGGGATTACAGATATTGGTCTATAGTTGTTAGGATCCGATTTAATACCTTTTTCGAAAAGAGGAGTCACTTTGGCCGTTTTCCAATCATTTGGATATATCCCCGTGAGGATAGACTTAGAGAAGATTGAGGTGAGAGAGGGTGCGATGATAAAAGCAGCCATTTTCAATAATTTACTCGGAATCATATCAGGACCAGTGGCTTTCTTTTCGTCAATTTTCGACAAAATGTTAGACACAATATCAACGCTCAGAATTTGTAAAGAAAACGAATGAGTAGAGTGTTCTAAATAAGACTCAGGATCAATATCAACGACAGGAATATCTTGTGCTAATACTTGCGCAACGTTTGTAAAGTGATCGTTAATAGTTTCCGAAATGCCTATAGGATTACTTACTATTTTATCATTTAACTTAATCTCCAAAATATTCGTCGACTTACTACTTTCCTCATTACATTCTTTTTTCATTATGTTTTGCATTTATACTTCTCTGCTGCGGCTTTTCGACTGACCAATCACTTGATTGTGGTTGATTGTTTTCCACATTCTTTTCTTGCGTAATAATTGTTATTGCCAACTTTAAAGAAGCATTTTCTTGCTCTAATGACAGGACTCGGCTTTCAAGTAACAAACACTTTTCTTCCAAATCATTAACTGCATTGTCTTTTTTAGATATAGTGGATAACAGCTTTTCACACTTCTTTTTGAAGTCGAAGAGCTCGATACCTAGGGCATTGGCATCTTCTTTTTGAATATTGTCCCTAAGCTTTGTATTTTCTTGAACTTGTTTCTGAAGGATCAATAAATCGAGTTTTAATCCCTCAATATCGGCAGTGATTTCAGAGTTTGATCGTATCTCAGGACCATTTGGCTGAGTCTCACTAACAGTCGACGTTTGAAATTTACGCTGACCATTGTCGCTTTCTTGCAGGTGTAGGTTGTTGAATTGATTGTTCGATAGATCTCAAATAATTGGCATCTTGCGTATCAGTTGTCTCTCTAGATTTCTTGTGAACTAATTCAAACAGTTTATCCTTTAAAGTGGGACCATCGCAGCCCTGAAAGTTCAGAGTTCTTTGTTTCTTGCAGTACCAATTGATGATGATATTGTCGTTTAAACATTTAAATTGCTTTGTGTTCCCACCAGGCGTTAGCCACTTTCCTTGCAGTTTTAGCAAATTTTCCACGAATTTCTTTAGTGACTCCAAGTCATTCATCCATACCAACTTCCCGTCATTAAGATGAACATATTCTAACTCACAAGACTTTCGATTGAGCGAGGACGACACGGTTTCTAAAACATTAACGGCATCAGCATCGGAGCTAAAGAAAGTCCGTCCGTCCGCCATGACATCCATGACTATATTTATGGTGGTTAAGCTTCAAATAGCGCATAAAACGTTTTTTTTTTTGTGAAGGACACCCGCGAAGGTCTATCGTATCCCTAAATTCTCGTTTGCTCAATTCAAACCACAAGATCATGTGGCTAATGATAACATAATGAACATAGTACGCACAGTCTGATTGGTCATTTCAGTTTCCAAGCGGATGTTTTATCAGGTTACAGAGCTCGCTTGTGACCAGCTATGTCACAAAAGCAAGAGAACGCATTTTCTGGGTTCTATAACGTGATCAAGCCACTTGGAATAATGGGAAGACACTCGTTTTCTCTCAACATTCCGCGTGGCCGTATTTGATTTTCGAGCAGTTTACAACTTTGTTATCTTTTAGCTTCGGCGCCTTCTTATCAAGATTCTTTTTAAATCATCGTAACTGACATCCTACATCTGTTGAAATTCTCTATGATATAAATACGCACCTACAGAAGGGGATATTTTACAGAGAAAACAAAGTTTTTCCGTAAACCAATCATCAAAGTGTGGCATCACTTCTTATGACGGCTGTTTTGGTGTCTTTCTTTCCAGGAGTAAGTTTAATGGGAACAACTACCAGTCCTCAACAACACAATGCTCAAGCTGGCGCTGACAAAAACCCATGTGAGGTACGCCTTATGTCTTAATGACGATTATTTACCAAACTAGAATTGCGATCTTCGTATCAGTTACCTCATTAATTATATAAGTATTCATTTCCAAGGTAAGGGCAAAACAAATCCCTTATCAATAATAACTTTTTAAAGACAAAGTAGAATATTGCTGTAAATATTTTCTTTCGGGGATGTCTACGCTACACTGTGAGATCATTTACTGCTCCCAGCTGTCTTCTGAAGTTTACCAAGTGATTACTTCTCGAAGAAACTACTCTGTTACCTCAGCCGGCAAGTAAATATCAATGAATATCTAGTAAGTCGAGCCAATTACAAAATTTTCCTTTTTCTTTACAGAAATCTATCTTCGCTCGAGGATTTTCAGGGATTCCAGGATCCAATGGCATACCAGGAATGCCTGGAATTCCTGGAACGCCGAGGTCGCGAGGACAACAAGGAAAAGATGGAGTTAAAGGAGAGCCTGGTGTCCAGGGACCGAGAGGCATGACAGCGACAAGAGAAGAAAAAGGAAATCAAGGCTTGCGTGGAAAAAATGGAATGATAGGAATAAGAAGAGATAAAGGTGACCAAGGGTCACGTGGTGTCAGTGGACCGCCAAGAATGAAGATTGTAAAAGGAGAGCTGGGACCTAGGGGAGAGAAAGGAGAAAGTGTGAATAGTGCAGTGTCACAAGCCAACTGGAAACAGTGTGTGTGGAAAAATATGAATAATGGTGCCAATAATGGGAAATCAAGGTGAAGAAATATCTACAAGCATGCGATGAAACATAAATTGAGCATTCTACAACAACCATATCGGAAAAAGAGATTTTGTAAAACGCTACTGAACTTAAACTATTAATTGACTTTAGTACAATTCTGCACTTCATAGGAGGCAGGACAAGTACAAGGTCATTTTAATTCCCTATCTTGCTATTGTTAAAAATAATTCTTTGAAGTAAGATTGTCTTCTTGTTATTGGTAAAAGGATCGCTCATTCAACAAGCTGTAGTCTGATACAGCCGTTAAAGTCTCATTCCAGGGTGATATGAGAGTCTCTGGCAGTACTCATTGTAACCGGTGGTTCTTCAAGTTTAATGGAAATAAATGCAGTGGACCAATGACAATTGAGGCTGTTGTGTACAACGCTTGGTCATCTGGGAGTCTTAATCTGCTTCATCACAGATCATTTGATGGATACTGTGAAAACATTCCACAGGGCGTGGTTACTGTGGAACTATGGGTAGGGCAGTGCGGTGGTCGTTCATTGGGTAATGCTTAAACTGGGTGGGAATAATAATGATAGAGGAAGTGTCTAGAGCCCAGTCCTAATCAGCCCTGTTATTTTCTCTGAAAAATGCAGCAGGACATTCCATTTTCATTCAGCCATTCCTTCAGCTTTCATAATTTTCTCATATTTCCCACTTCCCCAATAAATCAAAGTTACTTTTTGTCACAAGCACTTTTCTCAAAAATAGGATTCCATTAATCCGATTTAAAACTTCGACTCTATTAAACTTTTCTTTACATGTTTTAATTCATACTGTATAGTTATTTAGGATTGTTTGTTCAGTTTTTTCCCTGAATGAGTTGAAGTTTGTTTCTGTAATAAAAAAATAACAATAAACAATAAAACTTCTCGACTTGTGTTATTAAACATGATGAGAGTATGAGCTTCTTTGCATTTTAGAAGCATTAGAGAGGTTGTCCCACTGTTTTCGTATCTCACTTCCACCTATAACCAAATAGATACACACTTATCATGGGCCAATCCAGGAATTTTTGATTGGGAGGGTCCAAAATTTTGTTCAGAAAGGACTGTTGGACTCTTTTGAGGCAGATTACTTCTCTCCCACATCCCCCACACCCCCTCCCACCAGTCGCGGTTGCACGTTATAATGCGGCCTTAGCCGCTTACCGTTTACTTGGATTCATTAAAAAAATCAGCCAGTTAAAAATTGATATACGATCCTGTCGATGTAAGAATTTCAGTCTCAAAGTTGTAAGCGTCAGGTCTGATAGGGGGCGTCCGGACCCCCCGGATCCTCCCCCTGGATCCGTCACTGCTTATATGCCTACTTGTTGTGTTTTCTGAACCATCTGTGTTCAGTGTGAGATAGAGGCACACATGACCATTTCAAAAACAATGTAAGCACTGGCGGCTTATATTCTAGAGATAACCTCCGTAATCAGAAAACACTCACAGATGTGAACCTTACACTGATTAAAATGCTTATAACACATAAAATAATGATAATCGTAGAAACATCAAATTTGACAAAAGATTAACAAGAACCACAAAAATATCATTCTTAACACAAATCTGTAGTTTGTAACATTAAAACACATTCATTGAGTTTAGAGATGAAATCATGACACCGCCTCATGATCGGCGTAGAGCAAACAACTGGTGTTTAGCACGTTTTTTATTAGTTAATAGGCACCTTAAGCAGTCAGGAAGGCAACGCCAAGGAAGACTCCGACTAAAAAATGAATTTCTACTCTTAGTTAGAATTTCAAACATGGCTGCAGGAGCTTACTGTCTCATATGGCGCCACAGCTCAACTTCAGCATGACGTATAAAAGTAGCGTTTAGTTCCAAATGAAAATTATAATAATAATTTGCCGTGGCGGTTTCGGTTCGCAGACGACGCAAATTTTGGCGATTTCACGTTGTTGTTTTGCATTGGACGGCTAAGAAATTTACAAAGTTTCAAAACGCACGTGCTGAGCTATTGTTCTGCCAATTAGATCTCTTGTTTTTCCACGTCCTCGTTGCCGTCGGCGTCGTGGTTGCTTAAGGTCCCTAATGCTCGATCCAGAATACTTACATCCCCTTATTGACTGAAAGGTCAAAAGATGTGAGATATTAGGGGGAAATTTGGTTGGGCAAATATGTAAAGCAGAAATTATTACACGACTCGGGCAGTCCGAGGGCCAATAACTAAAATCAACCAATCAAAATGCTATATTGCCGGTCAATATTCTCTCAGTATTGGACCGGGCACTGTCCCGAATTGTCCCGAATGATACCGCACTTGTGTCCCTTTGAACTTCAGTCGTATAATAAATCTCTTATTAACCAAGCTTGCTCGGGACCGTACTGGAAGAATAGCGGCCCTCGGTCTTTTTTGTACGGACCTCGCTGCGCTCGGTCCGTACTGTCAAGACCTCGGGCCGATATTCTCCCAGTACGGCCCTCGCGCTTGGTTAATAAGATATATATATCAAGACGGTCTCGGATCCGAAAGCCTCCTTCTTTTATGTATGATGACTACAACTGTACATTTCCTCTATGATTAATTCAACTCTGAATATAAATCGTAAAACAACTTCTTTAGACTACAACTCCAGCTGAAACTATTGAATTGCTATCAACAAAAATGTATTTACGTGCTTATATTCTCACCTGGTGGTGTTTTTTTTACCTTCAAAGTTGACACCATACCTGTGCTCCACGCAAGGTAGAGGCACATTTGACCTGTGATAAACAATTTGAAGCATTTTAATAAAAGGATTAAATCTATGATAACCTCCATAATTAGAACACATTTATTAATGAAAACCTAATGCTGATAAAAAGGTTTCAAGTCTTTTAAAAATAAACGCTTAAAATAGCGATAATTATAGAAACACCACATTCAAGAATGGATCAACAAGAACCACAAAAATATTATTCTTACGTATATGTGCACGATCCTTCGCAGTAAAGCACTATTTAAGCAATAGTGAAAATCAGACCTGAAAAAAATTCAGGCCTGTACGGGATTCGAACCACTGACCTCTGCGATACTAGTGCAGCGCTCTACCAATTGAGCTAACAAGCCAACTGGGAGCAGGCCATCAAATTAATTCGACATAAACCCGTAGATGATAAATCAAACAACAAATATAAATGAAATACATATATATGAACTGCGGTTATGAAACGTATATGTGCACGATCCTTCGCAGTAAAGCACTATTTAAGCAATAGTGAAAATCAGACCTGAAAAAAATTCAGGCCTGTACGGGATTCGAACAACTGACCTCTGCGATACTAGTGCAGCGCTCTACCAATTGAGCTAACAAGCCAACTGGGAGCAGGCCATCAAATTAATTCTACATAAACCCGTAGATGATAAATCAAACAACAAATATATATGAAATACATATATATATGAACTGCGGTTATGAAACGTGTATTATGAGAAGCAAAATTAGTGAAGAGCACATTTATCTATTTGCCATTGCATCAACATTTTATTTTGGAATTCTTTCGAAATCGGTTTTTTCTCAAGACACTTACAACTGTGGACATACTGTTTCAAAAGAATAACAAATAAGTGTAGTCTGTGTCTTGGGTATTCTGATAATTGATGAAAGTCGGGTATTTCATTAAAGGTAATTTGCTCGTTAGAAAGTTCAATTTCGGTCTCGTTTACGCGGTTAAACCACCTTAACGCTTATTAATAAAAAGATTTTGTCTCGGAGAAAGGGCAAAAGATACAAGTTGAATCATCAGTTAATCGAAATTTGTGCAGTTGTTTTTTGGTTACTATAATTCTATGCAATAATCAAAATGAAAACTGTCTTAACTTGTTGTCTCTCGTTGATTGATATACAAAAGAAAATTTGTTTCTCCATTCTTTAGGAGTGTCGGCAAAATTGCGCAACTCGGGCAATTTCTGCCACTTCCGAAATCACAAGTGATATTAATCCTTATTTTTACGAGGAACCATGTGATTACTTGTTTATAATATAAGGGGTAAAGTGTTTTCTTACTGATCTCGCACAAAACGGGACGCCATTGTTACAAAACAAACAGAAATTTCTTTACCTTGGCAGCCGTTGCTAAGCGATTTTCAGCCAATCATTTTCAAGTAATTTTGCCCGGGGCAATTACAAAAATTAAGAAAAAATGCCCTCTGTCTTGACCAATCACAATTCAATAATTTTGCTCCTTATATGATAAGGTTATTTTATCAACCTTAGGAGTCAGTGACACCACACCTGTGCTCTCTGTGAGATAGCGGCAAATATGACCGTGTGATAAACATCTAAAACACCAGAGGCTTAAATCAATGATAACCTCCCTAATTAGAAAACATTCACAGATGTGCACCTTTCGCTGATAAAATTAAAAGGCTTAAAGTCTTTCGGAAATAAAACAAGTTAAATGAAGATAATAAAAAAAACATCACATTCGAGAACAGATCAACAATAACCACAAGAATTTAATTTATAATGCATATCAACGATGTATGTTTCACAAATGTTTCACAATGCATATCAAACTTCTGTTCTTTCTCAATATGTCACGTTTGATTAGAATAAGAAAATGACGTGGCCCAGTTACTTCTGGTTACTTTCCCTGAATTTATATGAAAGATTTATCAGTACGTGCTAAGCTGAAAGGATATCAGAGTTAAGCTGTTTACTCGTGACGGTGTGTGATTTCAAGTGGTTTCAGACTTTCTTATCATTTAGCTCCGTCGCTTCCTGATTAAGATTCCTATTTTAGCAAGGTAACAGACAGTTAACATTCAACGAAGTTCTGCAGGATATAAATAGGCACATACATAAGAAGTTATTTTACAGCCAACACAAAGCATTCGCCCAAAGTAACCATCGGAGAATGGCGAAGTTTCTAATGCTCGCTGCTCTTTTATATTTTTTGTCCAAACCAGGAGTAAGTTCAATGGGAACAACTACCAGTCCTCAACAACAGAATCCTCAGGCTGACGCTGACAAAGAGCCATGTCAGGTAAACTTTGTGCTTTATTCTAGTAGCTCTCAAGTCTCGTGCATTGAGCGTGAATCAATTAATTCAATCTTATGCTCCTGCGCTGAAACTATTATTCTTACGCATTTAATGTTTTTGACTAAAACTGTTTTGTTGAGGTAGCAAACTGCTGCTTTAATTAAGTACCCATAAAATTCATTTTCCTTCTACCTATAATGAACTCCTTGTTCCCTTTGTGCTCGCTTCGAACATTTTCCAACAGCCAGTGGGAAGTCTCGCTCAGAATAATGCAATGCGCGTCTTAGCTACTAATTTATTTTTTTACTGAAAAATTTTATAGGGAAGTATGGTCCCATATCCCCACCCGCTCCAAGAAAGTAATGCCTGCGGTGTCGCAATCGAAGGCTTTGGGATCCAAAATCTCACTATTTGCCACCAAATCAACTCTAGAGCTCTTAAAAACTAACAAATTTAAAAACTGAAAAAAGACTTTTACCACTCATGTCTGCCAAGCCAAGTGCAAGACAAATCCTTTATCAATCATTAGTTTTAGAACATCTGTTGAAAGATATGATTTCATAAAGAGTTACATTTTTATCACAGTGACTTGCGTTGCCATTGAAAACTAAACAGGGCTCAATCTTCGTAGATTGATCGTCGATGGAAGGAAACAACACACAAAAGATCGTCGTGACAGTCATTTGACTACAGTCTGTGTGCCAAACCAGCCCTGATGTTCATTTAAACGTTTTCTGGGCTTTTTTTCCTACGCTTTCTCTCGTTGACAAGCGTCGGATCGTGACACCGGATACCAATAAATGTTTCAAAGTTTTTTAAATTACATTTTTTATATATACGCAAATAAAGTAATTATATTTCGGTGAAGCCTCTTTCTTTAATTTTCATTACCCCTGTTTACCATACAACCTATTAGCTGAATAATTGTTCTATGTATGGAGGATTTTTCTCGCTATTGCCACTGCGCACTCCAGCTGCGCATAAGCCATGGTCGTGCATGTTCGGGTGGAAAAACTCGTCTCTCGCAATGATCACGCGAGAGAGACCAGCCGCGATGAAAGGGATGTTTAGCCCTATAACTTACGGTTCAAATTGTTAATCGTGCTACCTATGGTCAAAACTGAAAAGAAAATCTATTGGATAATTGGTTCCCATAGAAAAACAACATGAAATGAGAAATGATATTTTACACATTCAATCAAACAGCACTTTACGGACATACCATAGTGTAACCATGATATTTAATTTACCGGGCTGTGGAAACGCCAGATTGTCACTGGACCTTACTTAAAGTAGTATAGTTCGGGTTTCACTTTATAGCCATAATTCGCATCGCATCGAAGAATCGGAATGTCGTTGACTCGGAAACTTATTCCATCGCTTCTAAGACTTTGATATCCATTAATTTTCAAACAGAGTATTCGATAGCATATTCACTTTTCATCTTGAGCTCCAGAAGGTCCATCGAGGTCGGAAAGGAACGGAAAATCTGACCTTAAAATTTTGAAAGTCGGCCGCATGGACATCCGTTTAATCATTTGTTGTGATTGCATTAGTACTACTTAGACTGGGGAGGTAGGGGTAAAGCCTCCCTCACACAAGGCAATGTGTTTACTCACAGGGGAGGTGTTAGGACACCTTGAATAAAATGTGATGACAAATTAAAAAAACCTGAAATTGCTTAGAAAACGTGTGATGACCCCTTGTTTAAGGCACCGAACAACAGTTAGACCTCTACAAACACACAGTTAATTTTCCATTCAGTGCAAAAGCTGTTTTGCCAGAATTTATGATTGTGTAAGTGAGAGTGATCAGTATTAAGTATTAAGTATTTTTTTTTATTCTATGATGTTATTTTATAAAATCCCCTGATGAGTGAGCAATCACGAAACAGGTTTGTAGGGATGAAAGCGTAGTCTTTGTATTTTTGTAACTCAACACTCAATCTTTCACGTCGACCTAATTGCCTTTTTTTTCTTTCCAGAAATCCATCTTTGCTCGGGGATTTTCAGGGATTCCAGGATCCAATGGCATACCAGGAATGCCGGGAATTCCTGGGTCCCCGGGGTTGCAAGGACAACAGGGAAAAGATGGAGCCAAGGGAGAGCCTGGTGTCAAGGGACCGAGAGGTATGACAGGGACAAGAGGAGAAAAAGGAAATCAGGGGTCACGTGGTAAAAATGGTGCACCTGGAATGATGGGAATAAAGGGAGATAAAGGCAATGAAGGGTCACGTGGCAGTGGTGGACCGCCAGGAATGAAGGGTGTGAAAGGAGGACTGGGGCCTAAGGGAGAGAAAGGAGAAAGTGTGAATAGTGCAGTGTCACAGACCAACTGGAAACAGTGTGTGTGGAAAAATCGTGATAGTAGAGATAGTGGAAAGATCAAGGTATAGAAATATCTAGAAAATACCATAAAAAAAATTTGAGAGTTGGATTAAATAAACATTTTTAAAATTTTAAAATGGAAGTTAACAAAATTAATTTGTATTCAATTCATTGCTTCATAGCAGTCAGGAAAAGTACAAGGCCATTGAATTTTTCCCTAATGTGTACCATTATTTTAAAAGTTGTTTCCACTGATACTGTCTTCTTGTCATTTGTTCCAGGATTGCTCATTCAACAAGCTGCAGTCTGATACAGCCATTAAAGTCTCATTCCAGGGAAATATGAGAGTCTATGGCAGTGATCAATGTAACCGGTGGTTCTTCAAGTTTAATGGAAATGAATGCAGTGGACCAATGGCAATTGAGGCTGCTCTGTACAACAATTGGCCGTCTGGGAATCCAAGTCTGCTTTACCACAGATCATTTGAGGGATGCTGTGAAAACATCCCACAAGGCAGGGTTACTGTGGAGTTATGGGTAGGAAAGTGTCCCAGTGGTCATACACAGGGTAATGCCCTCACTGGATGGGAATCAGTATCCCGAATAATGATCGAGGAAGTCTCTAGAGCCCAGTCCTAATTACTCCTGTCGTTTTCATACAAGGAACGGTGAAGACTATTCCATTTTGTTTTTTCCGTCATCCTGGCTCTCAAGATTTTCTCCTATTATCGAAGTCCCAAAGTAAAAAATATGTTCTTTTATGTCGTTTAAAATGTTTTCTCTGAACATGTCCCCTACTTTTCGCGTGAATGAGATATAAGGTAATTTCGTTTTATTAACAGAGTTAACAAGGTTGCTGATCTCTTTTCAGTCGCGTGCTAGACTTCGCCGAGATGGAGGGACTACTCGTAGTCTATAATTTACAAGTTTTCATTAAAGTGGAGATGGTAGATGTTTAACGAGCTGTGAAGGGGTGGAGTAAATATCCACCCTAGAATTTAAAAGTTATTTTAATATAGCACAAAAAGATGAATTTAACTCGTTTATTCCTGCAACGCTTACGATATTTTCGGGCGCAAATTTCGTGTGCGTTTCCAAGAGGTGAATATCAAAAAATAATCGAAACTTGAGTGGTCAAACAAAGCGCGCCCTAAACGCTATCCAGTGTCTCGGTAAATACCAATAGCAATTATATTATTATCATCATTGTCATTAACAGTACTATTATTTTCATTAATGTTATTATCAAAGAATTCTTTTAAATAAAAGTTAATCGTGCTCGAACATCCTGCAGGTACAAAGCTTGGTCATATTTCAGCCATTATTCATTGACCAGCCGGCTAGATCAAGTGACATATATTGGTGGTTCCGTTTACTGATAGGAACTTACCTAAAGAATTTCTCAAACTTAACATAAAGTGTGCTATCAGCCTCTTGGAGGCTAGATTTTGAACAGAAGCGCGGGGTCTATGCTAAGTTTAGAAAGACGAGTTGACCATGGAATACATGTAACTTCTTGTTGTATCAGCCAAATCTGAGTCCAAGGCGCCATTTATGCGCTGGAGCATGGAGGGACGATGGGGGCTGTAGCCCCCTCCCCCTTAGAACAAAAATTTGGTGGAAACAGCCCATCTCTCCACGTTTTGGTCCCGAAATATCGCTTAAAATTTCCAAAGTATTTAGTCTCGAGATTTTTTTCACAAATCCTCATATCAGCAAAATAATGACAAAAGCGCTTGACAAAATAATATGTTGTAAAACATTTTTTGA
>NC_142523.1:16324982-16359982 GCF_964205215.1 Stylophora pistillata
TCCAACGCGCGCTCGTGGAATAATAGTTAATTATATTATTATGATCATTGTCATCGTCAATACTATTGTTATCATTAATGTTATTATCAAAGAAATCTTTTTAATAAACAATTATCCTTTACTTCAACTTGTTCATGGTGAAACATTCTGCAGGTATAAAGCATGGTGTTTCAGCCACTAATTTTCGACCGGCCGGCTAAATCGAGTGACAGATAATTGGCGTTTCCTTTTACTACTAAGAACTTACCTCAAAGAAATCGTCAGACTTCACACTGACAATGAATAAAGGCTGAAAGTTCCTAAAGAAACTGTGGTGCTGCGTTGGTGGGGGTAATAAGATAATTGGTTATATCAACTAAGTTTAAATTGTAAATTGGCCACCGTAACGAATAAAAAAGCTGACGTTTCGAGCGTTAGCCCTTCGTCGTTACGGTGGCTAATTTACAATTTCAACTTAGTTGATATAACCAATTAACATACAATGTGCTATTAAATTTTCGGAATCTTGATTTTGAAATAGAGGTGGAGGGTCACTTTAGAAAATAGACCATAGAATACATGTAACTTGTTACTGTATCAGCCAGATCTGTAGTTATTACTCTGATAAAACTATTACTTTCGTAGCACTGAGAAATGCATCATATATTTCACGAAGAGAAAAGTACTCTCGATTCCAAAGAAGCCTTTACGAGTAAATAACAACTTGTCCCCTCCGAAAAAGAGCACTAGTTAGCAAAGGTCAGATAAATTATGCCAGAATAATGACTTAACTCAATTCATTAAAACTCCCTTGATGTTACAGTTTACCAAGAGATAAATTCTGTAGCCCGAGAAAAGTCAACAATAAACCTGCTTATCATGTAATATCCCTCACTGACACAGCATCAGATTTCTTTAGAACATAACCTCCAGCCGCTCGTTGCTGATTACAACACTGTCATCTGTGACATTTGATAAAGGGGTCAAACTAACTAAATGGTATCACATTTCTTCTCAATCAGTGCTCCAGTTTAATTAAATACTCAGCAAGCCAACTTATTGGGACGCCAGGGGGAAACTATAGCCTGAATAAATAATGTACTGCGTAGCACTATAAACATAAATGGTGGAACAGAGTTTTCAGAGTTAATTTTCTGTTCCACCATTATAGCCTGAATAAACAAGCTGAGTGCAAAGCACTAAATAGGCGCCGGAGTACTGGTGGAACTTTGGGGGCTAACAACCCTCCCCTCCCCCCCCTGCACGTTTTGATGCTGAAAATATCGCCAATGCAGCATAAAATTGGCAAAATATGTAATATGGTGATTTTTTCACGAATCCTTGTATCAGCATCGTGCTTGGCAAAATAATATATTGTAAAACAGTTTTTGAACGGCTCCGGCCTATATCGGAGAAGCTTTTCAACTGCTGTAATTCTCCATCAAACTAGAAAGTGTGTCGATAGGAAATTAGACTTGATTCTAAAATTTTTCTCCGTGGGAGCCCAATCGAATGCTAAGCTGAAATATTTTAGACTGTGCCGGAAAAAATAGAGATATATTTCATGCATCCTGTTTGTTCCTGTAAGTCCTTTGGATTTAGCGGTACATCTGGGATATCCGGTTGATGAAAAGTAAATACAAAATACTAAGGACCAGGAAGCACAGATAGCCCAAACTCAGTTGTAATCAACAAGAGCATTTTCTCTAGTCAAAACATGAGATGTGAAAAGGCAGTCTCATTAAGAAAAACATAACAACTTGATTTGAAGAAGGAGGCTTCGATCCAGAATACAGTGGGGGAATACCGTGGGGGAGACTAGCTTAAGCAAACTTGCTAAGAGGAAGAGACAAAGAGTCTTGAATCACAAGAGCTTCTTCCTTGCTGTACCATGCCTTGTTGCTAGAAAGTCTCCGGTATTTTCCCTCTGGTTAATTCCATCTCTAACTCCAAAATTAGACTATAACTCCGCCTAAAACCTATTTATGTAAAAAAACGCTCCGTACTTTTGTTCTCATTTCCTTCTATTCTTCACGTTGTAAGGGGACACCACATCTAACAAATAGCTGGACATATGACCTTGTGATAAACAATCTGAAACACTAAAAGTTAAAGTTAGTGATAAACTCTACAATCTGAATAAACTCACACATGGGAACCTTACGTTCATCAAATGCTTCAAGTCTTCTACAAATCTTTAAAACACTCAAAATAATGATGATCTGATAGAAATAACACATTCAAGAACGGATCACATAAACCACAAAAAAATCGTTCTTCATTTTATAAACTACACAACACAAGTCTGCAATTTGTACCACCAAAACACATCGACTGCCTCGTGATAAGCGTGGACCAAACACACGGTGTTCAAAACGTTACGTGCTATTTTAGAATCGCTCCAGAATACATGAATACTGCAATCGACCAGAGTATAAAACAATGTTAGTACGCTAGGGGGAAACTACCTTAAGCAAACTCATTAAGCGAAAGGCATGAAGAGTCTTGGATCACAAAGCACAAAGCTTTTCGTAATATATCATGCTTGCTGCTACATCGTCTAGTTTCTCTGATTAACTCAAACTCTAAACTCTTACTCCAATTCAACCTCAACTACGTTCGACTTCATTTGACTACTGACAGCTCCAACTACAACTTATCACCATCAACCTGCAAAAGCTAGGAACTATGTGAAAATAATTGGTCAAAATATTTAATACCCTAGGACATACAGGGTCCCCCTGGGAAAACCCCCATTTCCTGCTTTTTTTGCACAATCAATTAGCTAACTTTGCATTGCTGCTGACAAACTGAAAGTCCATCTGCAAATTCAATCAACTGGGTTGTATTCTATATCTATCAGGCTTAAAGAATATTGAATTTTTTTTAACTTTTTCTTTTCATTTCTTCCCTTACCTCTCGGTAATAAGTAAACGACTTTTTCCAGTTTTGACAAAGTCCAAAAATTAGGGTATTTTAAAGCTCAATATCTCCGATGATCAACCCCTTCTGATCTTTATTCTTGTATGGGCAGTGAAAGCCATCACTGGACTTCAAAAATCGGTAATAACATTTTTGGGCAATCTATTTCATAACCCGTGCTGACGTGAAATCCACATCTACCTCCCGCTTTTTAGTCTAATCATCAAAATTCCGTACCCCACATCTTTGTTTTACTAACTTCAAATAACTTGAAATTTCCTAGAAAATTTGATGGATCAAGTATTACATCACTCGCAGGGCCTGTGGGCAAGATGAAGCAGATCCTCTGTTCTGATTGGCTACTCGAGTGGGCAAGATGGGCCCATCTTGCCCACTTAGGATTGCCAGCATTGAACCCACGCATGAAAAAAAACATTGAATCAGAACTACGTTCATAATTCTTCAGTTTCGGCGATGTAAACGCAAAAAAGTGGCAGAAGTTAGTTAAAACAAAGAAAACAGAAACGACTCTCTTGAGTTTGTTGTGCTACAAACATAGCTGGTTTTCTTTCCTGGCTATCTAAGTGAACAAGTCAATCTTAATTCGTAATAAAGTGAAATCTTTTTGCAATATAATAAATCCTTTATCAACCAAGCTTGTTCAGTCACGATGGCTGGATATTAGCCTCATTCTTTTTCCACATTTTTATGGACCTTGACTTCGTCCCGGTTCATAAAAATGCAAAAAAGGAACTTGGCCAATATCCAGCCATCTTTACCTCGCGCTTCGATGTTAACAATGCATATATATTGGACAGTACACTCAAAGCAACCTTTAATGATATATTGAAGTTAATTATTCTTAAATGAGAGCTGCAAACATTTTATTTGATAACTTTCGTATTCATCTATAATGGTCAGGATCTGTTGGAAAAATAAACTGGATGTGTCAAAGAATTTTGAGAGATGTCTGATGCGAAGTTTTTCCGTTGCTTTGTATTTCTCTATGTGGCTGGGCGCTCAGTAATTTTGCTGCGTAAGTTTCCCTAACAGTAGCCCTCGCAGGGCTTTTTTAATTTCAGTTCAGTAGTTTACGGAACTGCTATTATCATCTGTTATCTCTGGATAGATGATGGACTTCATTGAGGGTGAGTTCCTTAAGGAGCAAGTGGAATCCATCAAGCAGTTCTCTGACTTCGTCACCAACTTGAAACGTGTTGGTCCAGGACTGGGTGAATTCCAGTTCGATAAGCTGACGCTGGGTGATGATGACTAAGGGTTGTCAGCAACGTCCCTCCTCAGACAGATGGGCTCTAGACAGTAATTCACTTAAACTGGATTTGCCGTTATGTCACCTTTTTTTTCGTTGACTTTTTTTTCTGTTTTGTATTTAGTATTATTTTTGTTTAATTTTTTTTCACAGTAAACATGTACATGTACTGGTCATGAAAGTTCCTGTCAATGAGAAGATTTTTGCCCATACGTTTGTCAAAGGTTGAACATCAAAGAAAAGAGGAGAGAAATCGTATGTGTTTGTCTACTGTATTCCCTTCACAAGCCGTACCTCTACAAGCAGAGTAATTTTTTTCCTTGTTCAAAAGGAAATCTGACAAGAAGAAATAGAGCGTTTTCACTCACGTAACCAAATTTCTTTATCGTCATGGTAACCGACTTCATCCGCCATGTTGGTGTTCCATGATAATCAGCTGTGAGTATTGTGAGAGGAAACATTTGAAGCACATTTTACGGTTTTGAGAAGACAATAGTGTAATATTTATATATTCTTTATCACGGTCCTTTGCCTTGTCATTAGCTGTGGGAACAAAACAGGGAAGAAGTGGTCTAACGTCGAAAAAGTAATGTTTTTTCGTGTCCCACGTGTTCAGTATATTCAAGGAGAGTACACCGAAGAACTTACTTCTGAGCGAAGAAGAATGTGGATCTGTACGATAAGTAGAGATGGACTTAACTGATGATATTTAAGAACGCGATAGGGTCTGCAGCCAGCACTTCGTTTCAGGAGAAGCTGCGAAAGATTGAGATTTATTCAACGTAGACTGGGTCCCTACCCTCCATCTTGGGCATTCAAATATGCAGGTCCATTGCATCGGGCAACTATTTTATTTTCACTATAATAAAGTGGGTATTCTTTCTCTCCAAAAGGTTTTTAACTGTAGATGTACCTTAAGCAGTCTAAAATTTAGGAAACATTTTCAATACACCAGATTTGAAAGACTGATATAAATGGTTTCTCAATTTAGGGACATCAAATTGCATTGTTTCAGGGTATATACCATAAGCAAGGCATGCAGCAAAGGTGGCAGCAAATACTCCACAGTCACTGCTGTCTGTTGTTGCACAGGGACAACTTGAATGCTAGTAAAATTTGAACGTCCAACAAGATTGAGTACCTGCTGTTGTACTTCATTTAGAATAATGTTATAATACAAACTGTCATACAAGTTGAAGGTGCCATCTTCACACGCTACTGAGCTTACACATACCCAGTGGGCATTACCAGTATGCAGAATCTGAATAAATTCCCCAATAACCTGATTGAAGTTTCTAACAGGGCCCAAAGTTGGTCTCTGAAAGCCCTCTGTAACTGACACTCCGTTACAGTTTGAAATACGTACCTTTTAATCTCGACGATTCACTTGTACATAACACACAGAAAAAATACAGAATTAACAATGCGAACTTAAACCCAACGAAACAAAAATACAACGAAAGGAATACGAGAAACTACAGGAAAATACAAACGAAAGCGTAACTACTTACAAGATCTGTGCGGCACTCCGGAATAACAACGACTGAATGAAAATCACAACTACGATGTTATATAGCAGATAAAAAGGCTAAAACAATAGACTAAACAAGGCTACACAATACTCAAAGGCGATTGCATGAAACAACGCTGACAAACTTAATTTACATTTTGACAGCACGAAAAAATACAAACTAATAAATACAGAACTGAACTATCGAGACGAGAACTATTTACGCTAATTACAATTAACAAAGACGAACGACAGAACTGATAAGAAAAAAAAATAATAATAATAATAATAACTCTCGTGGCTACATAGCCCCCCTAATGAACCACTAAAGTCCACAGTTCATTACTTAACGTAACTATTGTACGACGCGAGAGTAAGTTTATCCTTTTACAGTATGGATTTTCAATTCCATAGCATTCTTCTTAACAACAGGTTCAGTTTCTCTTTTTAAGCTTTGTTTTCTCCCTCTAAGAAACACAGTTTAGTCACTGGTCTTGTAAGAATTGTGGTAGCTGTTTGCACCTTGGCTGAGCGGACTTTCCCGTCTTTTCCCGTTAAAACTTCGGTTACTCGGCCTAACGGCCATCTTCCTCGATGAATGTTGTCATCTGCAATTAGTACCAGGTCTCCGTTCGCTAAGCAACGGCGGAGTTTGGTCCATTTTGCTCTCTCTTGGAGGGTTGGCAAATACTCCTTCAACCAGCGCTTCCAAAACAAATTGGCTATGTACTGGACTTGACGCCAGCGTCGCTTGCTGTACATTTCTTCTTTGTTGAAGACTCCAGGAGGCAAATTTGGGTTGGCTCTTAACAAGAGCAGATGGTTTGGCGTAAGAGGCTCCAGGTCCTTCGGGTCACTACTGACTGGAGTCAAAGGTCTGCCATTTAAGATCCCTTCAACTTCACTCATCAAGGTTCGGAGCATTTCTTCAGAGACGAGTTGTTGTCCTAGCAGTGCTCTCAGGATCTTGCGCACAGATCTGATCGTACGCTCCCAGGCCCCACCCATGTGTGAGGCTGTAGGGGGATTGAATTTCCATCTAATATTCTTCTGACGAAGAAAACTGTGGATTGATTCTTGATTTAAATCATTCAATGACTCGCGTAACTCTCTTTCCCCTGCTTGGAAGTTCGTCCCATTGTCACTGTATACGGTAACTCGACATCTTCGTAAGTTAATGAATCTTCGTAACGCATTAACGAATGAATCAGTGTCAAGCGAGTTCACGACCTCTATATGAACGGCTCTGACGACCAGGCAAGTAAACAAACACCCGAAACGTTTCACGTTCGAGCGACCTTGGCGTACATAAAAGGGACCAAAGTAATCCACGCCTACGTATGTGAATGGTGGGTCTCCTGACATTAGTCTTTCCCTTGGTAGGTCGGCCATCAACTGCTCTCCACGAACTGCACCAAGTTTCTTACACTGAAAACAGCCACTAATCACTCGACGCACAGCTGAACGCCCCTTGATTATCCAATAGAATTGTCGTAAGCTGGACAGTACGTATTCTTGACCGAGGTGGCCAACCTTTTTGTGGTGCTGAGAAATGATCATATCCGTTACCTGATGACGATACGGCAGAATAATTGGATGTTTTGCGTCATAGTTGATTAAGGCATTTTCCAGTCTTCCTCCAACTCTTAGAATTCCAGTGTCGTCCAACAATGGATGAAGTTTGCGCATGTGAGCTGGTATCTTAAGATTCTTTAACTCGGAGGTAACTCCACGTGAAGGTTTCGATGAACTGATTGTCTGTATGGCTTGAATGACTTCCGGAAATGAAAGTTTTTGTACATGCTTGATAACTTCCCGTTCTGCGTTCTGTAATTCTTCCACGGACAGGAACTGGGATCCCTCTTTCAAACTGCTTTCAGGTGTGGAGTTAATGGATCTGCAACTGTGTCTTTCGATGAGCCACGTTCTGAACCTCAATAGCCAGGCCACAGCTCTTCGTAATCTGTCCCAAGATGAGTAATACTCTATCAACCTGGAGAGAACTTCGCTTCGATGACGAGTCAACGACTGGCTGTGAGAATGAGTTTCACGCTTGATTTCTGGATCATCATCTGAAGGTCCTGATCGGTGAATTGTAGGATCACACGGCCAGAACTCTTCTTTTTTCTTCAGAAACTCGGGACCACTCAGCCATTTACTGCTTGTACTCATTTCTTCCACCGTAAGACCTCTGGATACTTCGTCTGCTGGGTTGTCTTCGGAGCTAACATATCTCCACTGATGAGGTGCTGAATTTTCATGTATAACTGACAGCCGATTTGCAACAAACGTATGGAAACGCTTTGACTGATTTCTGATGTACTGCAACACGCAGGTGGAGTCCGACCAAAATGTCGATTGGCTAATCGGAATATCCAGCTCTTCTCTAACGGCCTGATCTAACTGAATGGCTAAGACTGCAGCTGACAGTTCCAACCTTGGCACAGTCATAGGTCTCAAGTGAGCAAGGCGAGACTTCCCCATGAGAAACGCACAATGGATTCTTTCCTCGACATCCTCCAATCTGAGATAGGAGACTGCTCCATATGCGATTTGCGACGCGTCGGCAAAGTTGTATAACTCAGCCATCTTCAAGTCTCCAAAGCAGGTTGGCTTAACGCATCTGTCTACTGTTATCCGAGAGAGACCGACCAACTGAGCCTTCCACTTCTCCCACCTTTCACCATCATTAGTGCCGATTGGATCATCCCATCCAAGTTTCTGCTTACAGAGCTCTTGTAACAATTTCTTAGCCGGGAGGATGATTGGCGCAACGAAACCAAGTGGTTCATAAACGGAACTTGACAGGGAAAGTATACCGCGACGGGTGTTCGGTCTGTCTTTAAGAGCAACCTTAAATAGGAACTTGTCGCTCTCCATGTCCCAGTGGAGCCCCAACGTGCGTTGCATCGGTAGCTTGTCTTTGTCTAGGTCAAGGTCTAGTACCGGTTGATCTCTCTCAGATTGAGGGACTGTACTCAGAACTTCCAAACTGTTGCACGACCACTTTGTGAGTCGAAATCCGCCTTTGGAGAGCATTTCTCGGAGCTGATACACAACTTCGATAGCATTTTCAGCTGACTTTACCGATTTTAGGCAGTCATCAACATAGAAATTCCTTCTGACAGTCTTAACTATCTCTTCTGAGAATTCACCTTTGTTGTCTTCTGCTGTCTTTCTTAGCGCGAAGCTAGAACAACTTGGAGACGAGGTCGCGCCAAACAAATGGACCTCCATACGATGATCAACTGGTTCTTGGGTCAGATCTCCATCTGGCCACCAGAGGAATCTGAATGCATCTCGGTCACCTGGCACTACTCTGACCTGATGGAACATACATTCAATATCAGCAGACAACGCGACTTGTTCTTCCCGAAATCTCATTAGCACACCAACGATAGAATTTGTCAAATCTGGTCCAGTAAGGAGCTGATCGTTTAGAGACGTTCCTTTATGTTTTGCAGCGCAATCAAAAACCACTCGAGTCTTTCCAGGTTTGTTCAGCACTGGGTGGTGGGGTAGATACCAAATCGGCTTGTTCTTTACATGAATTTCATTAAGTGGCACTCGTGAAGCGTGACCTTTGGTAAGATACTGTTCCATGGTGGTCTTGTAATTTTTCAGAAGCTCACCATCTTGCATGAACCTGCCTTTTAGCGCCAGTAGCCTCTTTTCTGCCATGCAGCGATTATAAGGCAAGACTGGTGGATAGTTTCTCCAAGGAAGCGCAATTTGGTAATGACCACACTCAAGTTTCACAGATTGTTCCATAACTTCAAGGGCTCTCTTGTCTTCCACTGACATGCCAAGCTTGGATTGGGGAACAACTCCATAATTCTCCACTTCCCAGAACCTTTCTAGCTGGTGCATAAGACAATCATTCTTTTCTCCCACGGCCTCCGCTGATCCAACAAAATTAACGTTAAGATGGCATTCTCCGCCAACGTTCTTATGCATAGGGCCCATGAGTGTCCAGCCAAGTGGCGTGCGTATGGCGTATGGCTCTCCCTTGTTACCACGTCTCTCCTCCAACACCCAAAAGGCATCAGGGACGTTGGTGCCTATAATCAATCGAACTTCCTTCTCACTAGTACTTGGCAGCTTGATGTCTCTAAGGTGAGGCCACTGCTTTAGATCTTGTTCTGATGGAATACTGCGGCCTGAAGCATTCAATTTATCAACTGTCCAAAGTCTAACAACGTCAACTCTGTCACTTCCATCAAGTGGCTCAACAACTAGGCTTAATTCGTGACCAACTCTTGGGCTATCCTCTTTCTCTTGAGTTGTCAAATAAAACGTTTTCTGGCGTCCATGCACTCCAAGATCCATGGCTAACTTCTTGTCACACAAGGAGATGTCTGATCCACCGTCTAGAAGGGCATAGGTTTCTATGGTCTTGTTGGCGTCATCATGACTTCGCACCTTTACAGGAACTACTCTCAGGCACACCTTTCCTTCTCCAGCTGAGGTACTATTAGTCTGTCCACTTTGAAACGGGGCACCGCCTTCAGCTTGAGTTCCTTTATCAGCCACTCTGTCGCTACCTTCTACTGCTGGTGGTGGAGATGGTGGATGAAGTAAGGTGTGATGTCTCCTCTTACATCCTGGGACTTCACAAGCACCCTTTGCTAAACATCCAACTCCTATGTGGCCATATTTAAAGCAATTGAAACAGAGCTGAGCTTTCTTCATTATCTCCAGGCGCTCTTCGAAGCTCTTGTCCTTGAAACACCTGCACCTCGCTAACGAATGATCACCATTGCACGATGGACACTTCATGAAAGAAGCTGGCTTGCAAAAAGGGGGTAGACTCTGTCTGCCACCGGATTTGGTCTCTTGAGTGTTAAATGTGCTGACGCGTTCTCCAGTTAATGTAGCACTCCTCGACTTAGGTTTTCGCCTTTCATTTTCCGATCTGTCGCGCGCGATGTCCACCACACAACCGAACACGGGGTTATTTGCTACTCTGGCTTTGACTTTAACAAATTCAGCGATGTGACTGATGTTCGTTCTTTGGCCCGTTTGCTGGATTTGGTCTGCAACTTCAACAAACTTGGTGCGGAGATGATATGGTAATCTCTGAACAATTCTTCTTAGGTTGTCTGCACTGTTTATTTCATCTAGATATCCAATGGATTCTAACGTATTTTCACAGTCCTTCAATTTGTCTGCAAAGGCAAGCAATCCCGCGCGATCCCCTGGTTTCAGAGGGGGTCCTTCTGTTAACCTGGTTACGTACTTTGAGGCAATTGTGAAGGAGTTACCAAAACGTTCTTGAAGCAGTTCTCTTGCTCTTTGATATCCAAGGGATGGATCCATTACTAAGCAACATTTGATGGTATCGTTTGCTGCTCCAGAAGTGTACTGAAGAAGGTACATGAGTTTCTCGCTTTCACTGGCTGCATTGTTCACGATACTGGTTTCAAATGATTTGATAAAGTTCCAGTATTCGAGAGGATCACCATCAAACACTGTCAATTTCTTTTTAGGCAACGCAAATCCTTGCCTCATAGCTAAAGCCACACTATCCATAACTGCTCCACGCAAAACAGAACCTGTCGACTCTGGATGTGCAAAGGCGGCTGTAGGTCCGGCTGACCAACTCTTATACTCCTGCGCATTAGATTTCAGCCGCAACGGAAGGTCTTGAGAACCAACGTTGCGTTCAACACGAGAATTAGAATATTCCTGATCAGGCGCATGTGCAGCTCCTACATCAACTCCTTCCCTAGACGGCTTCAGATTTTCAAAAACGTTCGGTAACTTGGCGAAATCAACTAGCTCCTCATCCTGAAGTAACTTTATTTGAAGTTCAGTTTTCCTAATTTCAAACTGCACATCCAAAAGCTCTAACTCTAGCTTCGTTTCTTCTTCCTGACGTAGTAATTCTTGCCTTTTCTTCAGCTGGTACAACTTCAGTTGCGCTATTGCCTGATTCGCTTTAAGCTGTCTGATAGATAGTCTAGATGAATGCGAACTTTGCGAAGAATTAGCGGTACTTACACAGTCTTCAACTGGTATCTCATTTTCCTCGCGTGCTCCAGCGTTTAATCCCACCTCCTGGATCCATCGCTCTATTCCCGAAACAAAATCCATTTTTCGACGGAAATGTTCCTTGAAATAACGTGCTTCGCTTCCCCACACTTCCATATCTCCATCCAAAGTTGAGATGTATTCGTAGTGCACCTGTTCGAAGCGAGAAAAAGCTTCATCAATCTCCAGTAACTTCTGTTTAACTTCATCGACATTTTTCGGATCACTCAGCAGAACTTCCGTAGCACGGTACAACATCGTTACTCTAGATAAACACCCTGACCTCGAATTCTTCTTTCGCACACTTTCGAGGGCTTCTTCTGAGTGAGCTCGGCGTCTTCTCCGACCTTCAATTCCGGACAACATGTCATCCACTTCAGATCTTTGAATGCATGTAACTGACACTCCGTTACAGTTTGAAATACGTACCTTTTAATCTCGACGATTCACTTGTACATAACACACAGAAAAAATACAGAATTAACAATGCGAACTTAAACCCAACGAAACAAAAATACAACGAAAGGAATACGAGAAACTACAGGAAAATACAAACGAAAGCGTAACTACTTACAAGATCTGTGCGGCACTCCGGAATAACAACGACTGAATGAAAATCACAACTACGATGTTATATAGCAGATAAAAAGGCTAAAACAATAGACTAAACAAGGCTACACAATACTCAAAGGCGATTGCATGAAACAACGCTGACAAACTTAATTTACATTTTGACAGCACGAAAAAATACAAACTAATAAATACAGAACTGAACTATCGAGACGAGAACTATTTACGCTAATTACAATTAACAAAGACGAACGACAGAACTGATAAGAAAAAAAAATAATAATAATAATAATAACTCTCGTGGCTACACCCTCCACATCTGGATTAATGTTTCTTAGACAAACATGCACTTCATGGATAATATCACAGTCAAGCCAGCCATTGGGTGACGAAATCAATTGGTAATGCCCATCATTCAGCTTTGCAAGTGATGCTGACTTTTCTGAAGAGCACTTTGAAACACCAGTTATCACAACACTATCGTCAGATGTATTGAAAGAGTCATAACACAGGGGCGTAGCCAGGATTTTTCAAAGGGGGGGTATTATATCGTGACCTTGTTTTGTTATACTTGTGTTACATTGTATTAAGTTACATCATGGTTGTGTTACGTGTACATGGATGCTCCTGCGCAGAGATAGAACAGGATTAAAAAGATCTTGGAATGTTCATGTTCATTGCGGGTTTGGTTATAATTTCGTCCTTGAGTTTCCTGAGATACAACATTTTGGCGACGAGGATGGGATCCTTTTGTGTTATATGGCTATTTCGTGCTATTTCCTACACCGGATGATCTTACTCCACTTCGTTTCGTTCGTTTACGCTTCCACGCACGTGCTCGCTGGTGCGTTTGCAATTCCTCGCCATGGCTTCACCGTTGTTTGGTTCTGTTGGTGAATTTGATCCTTCCTCTGAGTCTTTTACGGCTTACCATGAAAGACTTGACCAGTTTTTTGTAGCAAACGATATTGGAAAATGTGCTGCTGATGCCACTGCGGCTGTTGTTTGGGCAGCTAGTCAGAAAAAGGTCGCCGTGATGATCTCCGTAATTGGTAGGAAGACATATAGCACTCTTCGCGATTTATGCAGCCCCGAGAACCCAAAAGAAAAAACATTTGAGGTATTATGTGAACTACTGCAACAACATTTCAAGCCCAAGCGGTTGGAAGTTGCCGAATCCTACAGATTTCATCGATGTTGTCAAGAAGAAAATGAGAGCGTGTCGGTTTACAGTGCTCGTTTAAGACATTTGGCCGCCACATGTAATTTTGGCGAATTTCTGAACCGCTCGCTCCGCGATCAGTTTGTGTGTGGGATTCGAAACCCTGCGACTCGAAAAAAACTATTGAGTGAAGATCGAACATTTCAAGAGGCTCTCCAAGTGGCTATCGCCGACGAAATCGCGGCTAAAGAAATTTTGCAAGTTCAACAGCAACAATTGCCTCAACCAGTTAATTCAGTGAAGAAGGAATTCTCAGGTTTACCTTCCACTTCTCGTGGATACTCGACTACACCATCTACTTCGCGGCCGCCTCCTAGCCAGATTTCGTCCAGTTCCCAGCCAGCAGCTTCTTATGCTTGTTTTTCATGCGGTAATTCTGATCATGCAAGAGCTAAATGCAAATTTAGGAATGCTGTGTGTCGCCACTGCAAGTTAAGAGGACATATTGCTCGAGTGTGTAAGAAAGGGGGAGTCAATGTTATGGATTTTGAAGAAGAGCAACCTCAGGGACGATTATCTGAAGAAGAGGAGTTGTATGTGGTGTCTGATGTTCATGCAATGTCCAGATCTGACATTTCTGTACCGCTGAAGATTGAAGACAAGGATTGTCTGATGCAGTTAGACACTGGGTGTGCATTGTCTCTTGCCCCGATTACTTTCGTGAAACAAGTTTGCCCAGACGTTGAAATGGAATCTACAAATGTTGTGCTTTCGACATACACAGGTGAGACTGTGCGTCCCTTAGGGGAAGCGCATGTGAAGGTTGAGTACATGGGATCACAACACACACTGCCTTTGCTAATTGTACGCGAAGGGACTGGTGCCTTATTTGGTCGAAACTGGCTTACAGATGTCAAGCTGGATTGGAAGAAGTTGCCAGGTTTGAATCACGTTGAACCCGTGCAATGCCATCCCTCTACACTACCAGAAACCCTAGGAAACCAGACATTAGCTTCAGTCCTTGAGAATTACAGTGAATTGTTTCAACCTCAACTTGGATGTTATAATGGGGATCCTGTCATATTGAATGAAAGTAAAGAAGCCAAATTTCATAAAGCCAGACCCGTTCCTTATGCATTACAGTCAAAAGTTGAGAGTGCTCTGCTTAAGATGGAAAAAGATGGTGTGATCGAACGAGTGACATCTGCGAACAGTGCGGCTCCAATTGTAGTCGTTGGCAAGAAAGACTCAGAGGATGTCCGCGTTTGTGGAGATTTTAGTGTAACATACAATGCAAGTGCCCGTGTTGAAACCTACCCTATGCCTCAGATTGAGGATATGCATTCAGCTTTAAGAGGTTGCACGGTGTTCAGTGTCCTGGATATAAAGCAGGCCTATCATCAAGTACCGATTGCAAAAGAGTCCCAGTCTTACCTTACCATAAACACTCACATTGGGTTGTTTGCATTCAAAAGATTGCCGAATGGCATTCATTCTGGTCCTGCTATCTTTCAGAGAATCATGGATAATTTGTTGTCGGATGTACCGAAGGCTGTTAGTCGTTTGGACGATATTCTTGTTGCTGGCACAGATGCAGAGGACCACCTTCACACACTTTCGCTGGTGTTAGAGCGACTTCTTAATTCTGGATTCCGATTAAACAAGGCAAAGTGCAAGTTTTTTCAATCATCAGTGGTCTACCTGGGACATATGATTGATGGAGAAGGTCTACACCCCACTCAGGATAAACTTAAAGCTATTCGGGATGCTCCCAGGCCCAAAGATGTAACGGCCTTGAAATCTTTCTTGGGACTCATAATGTTCTATTCCCGGTTCATGCCTCATCATTCTACAGTCCTAGCGCCTTTACACCAATTACTTAAAAAGGGTACTTCATTGAGATGGTTGAAAGCTGAAGAGGATGCATTTGTTGCAGCAAAGCAGCTCATTCTGAACTCACGGACACTGGTACATTATGATCATGCCTTGCCCCTTTTTCTTTCATGTGATGCCTCATCTTATGGCGCTGGAGCAGTCCTGTCTCATCAAATTGATGGACAATTTCGACCGGTGGCTTTTGCTTCTTGCACTTTGACTCCTGCTCAACAAAACTATTCTCAGCTAGAAAAGGAGGCCTTCAGTATCATCTTTGGACTAAAGAGATTCCGACAGTATCTCTATGTCGCTCCTTTACAATTTTAACCGACCATCGACCTTTGCTGACTCTCTTGGGTCCTCAGAGACCGGTACCCGCTCATGCTGCAGCTCGACTTCAAAGATGGGCTCTTATCCTTGCTTCATACAATTACAAGATTGAGTACCGTAGCAGTGTAGCACATGTAGATGCAGACAGTATGTCTCGCCTTCCCTTGCCTCTGACATGGTCCCCTAAATGTGAAAATGTTGAATGCTATTTTTTGGACACTGAAGTTGTCACTAATGAGACCAGTCAGATGATCAAGGAGACTCAACTGGATCCAGTCTTATTCCAAGTGTACACTTACGTCATTAGTGGTTGGCCACATGTAGCGGATCCCAGTCTGGTACCATTTAAAACAAGACAAGACGAGTTAAGCACACGTCATGGTTGCTTATTATGGGGTGCTCGTGTTATTGTTCCTCCATCGCTCCAAGAGAAAGTGTTGCAAGAACTGCATGACACTCACCCCGGGATCTCTCGAATGAAAGCTTTGGCACGATCTTATGTGTGGTGGCCCAACATGGATTCTGACATTGAATTAACTGTTTCTTCATGTAGCACTTGCCAGTCTATGAGATCAGATCCTTCCCCAGTTCAAATTCATCCCTGGACCTTTCCAGCACGACCGTGGTCTCGCATTCATGTGGATTTTGCGGGGCCAATCTCTGGCTGTACCTACTTTGTGGTTGTAGATGCTTACAGTAAATTTCCAGAGGTAGTCAAAATGTCTACTACCTCAGCTAAAGCAACCGTGACCACCTTGCGTGACATCTTCAGCAGGCATGGTTTGCCAGAAATTATCGTGTCAGACAATGGGCCCCAGTTCGCTTCTACAGAATTTGAACAATTTTGTGCCAGCAATGGACTACTACACCGTACTTCAGCGGTGTACAAGCCATCTACAAATGGTCAAGCAGAACGTGTGGTGCAGATTTTGAAATCAGCCATTAAACAAGCCCACCTTACCAATGCAGATGTAGATGCTGTTATTGCAAATTATTTATTGATTTACAGGACCACTCCTCATTCTACCACAGGCGAACCACCCTCACTGCTTCTCATGGGCCGGAGACTGCGCAACCGGCTGGACTTGCTGACACCTTCAGTTGAAAAACATGTCGAAGCTCGCCAATACTCTACTATGCTGAGTCGCACTGCACATAGAGGCTTCCGCAAGTTTAATGCCGGCGATTCTGTTCTGGCTCGAAATTTTGGAAGGGGAGGAAAATGGGTGCGTGGAGTAGTTACTGAGGTCCTTGGTTCTCGTCATTATATGGTCAAGATGGCAGGTAATCTGTAGAAACGACACATAGACCAGCTGTTGAGACGCCCTGCAGATGTGGCTTCGACGCGTGGCTTTTTAGCATCTGAATACCAGTCTATGCCGCTTGATGTATCTCCCAACATAGATCAGCCCAGTGAGATTGTTCGCGACTCAACTATACCGTCTGCCTATATCCCTCCTACAGCAACGTTGGAGGAATCCATTCTAGCTAACTCTGGAGATTCTCGTATTCCAAACAAGCAACCAACAGTATCAATGTCTGTTGCTGACCCCCTTATGAATTCTCAACCTGCTTCCTTGCCAGAGAATTCTGATTCTGCTAATGTCAATGACACTCTGGTAGTTCAACCGGGTTCTTTATGTGAATCACCTGCGGAAAAGCGTTATCCTACTCGGACAACCCGTAGGCCCCCGAGGCACTTGAAAGATTACGAGTTGAAGTAATAGCTGTAATTGACTTAAAAACTTTTGTTTTGTTTTTTTTGTATTGCGTATTTTCACATTCTATTTTTCGTAAAAAAAAAAGGGGAGATGTTATATCGTGACCTTGTTTTGTTATACTTGTGTTACATTGTATTAAGTTACATCATGGTTGTGTTACGTGTACATGGATGCGCCTGCGCAGAGATAGAACAGGATTAAAAAGATCTTGGAATGTTCATGTTCATTGCGGGTTTGGTTATAATTTCGTCCTTGAGTTTCCTGAGATACAACAGGGGGTTACAGAGGCTACTCACCATTTACACCGCTGCCCTCCCGCGTGTATCAGCTGGCTCAGTCGTATTATCGAGGCATGAAGGCCCATATTAACTAAGTACAGGAGCCGTTGACGATAATACTTTACAAAAAAAACAAATTTTAAAAAAGTGGGCTTTTCAACAATGGCTTTTACGGCCAAGATATTGTCATGGCGTTTTCGCCACCTGAATATTGTAGGTTGTTTGCTCTAAAGAAGGCCTACCAAGGGGGGGTCACGGGCACCCCAGGACCCCCCTGCCCTGGCTACCCCCTTGTAACAACCTTTGTTCAGTTTTTTCTCCTGATTTACACACCATACATTCCCAAGTTTTCATTGCATTGTTCAGCATCTGCTTGAAGTATAAGCAGGGCAAATGAAAAAACTTTCTACCTCGACAAAATGGGTTGTGGCATTTCAGTAGTTTATCTGAACACAGTGGCTTCTGTTTGCATGTGCAGATAAAATCTAATTTGAGAGCTTCATCCAAAATATCTCTCGTCTGTTTGCATTTTGATTTTTCATTTTTGGCTGCTGGTGTTTTTAGACACAGGGGACAAATCCACTTGTTAGGTACTTTTGTAATTTTCAAACAAGATAAATGAAAAGTAGAGATGGGACATGCTTGGTTTGTACATGTTACTACGGGCCCTCTAGTTCCCAGTCTGCAAAAACAAGCAGAATTGGCATCAGGAGATGAATGAGACAAACTTCACTTTTGAGTATACCACCTTCCCAAAATTTCTGGTAGCACACAGTATCTCCAGAAGTGATTAAGTTTGGAAACAACACAGTGCCAGTAGCTGACATCAGGAAAAATTCTTTCACAGAAGAGATCAATTTGCTCACGAAAACCACAAACAACAAAGTCACAATAAAGCTTTTCAGCAGTGAATATTTACTGCTGGATTTGGTAAAAGTAGGCATGCTCCCTTTTCAGACTTGAATCTCCATTTCTGACTTCAAACAAGAGTTGTATTTGTTAATATACTGCTCCAAGTCTGTATCCTTTAAACAATAGGGGTATTTGACCTCCCCACATCCATTCCCACAGCAATCACATCTACACAAAAAGTTAGGTGTAACATGTAACCATGGATATTGTTTATTGATAAACGTGCCACATTTCGTTACCTGAAAGTTGATGTGCTTTTCCTTCATGATCTTTTCAAAAGTTTCAATAGCAACACTTTCATGTTTACAACCATGTTCTGTAGACTTCTATACGCCTTAAAAAGGTCCTTACTGTAATAACTCGTGTCAAGCACCAAAAACAACAATAAATCCATCGATTCGACCAGGTGCAGGCACTCTGATCGTATTTTTTGTCTGATAACAAGAGAGGATCGATTCCAACACAAGAAATCTTCTCTAAATAACGTATTTTCACGTGGGAATCGAGCGTGTTCGCATAATCTGAGAGAGGATATCCCGCCATGTTGAAAAATGTGGAACACCAACACGGCGACTCAACTTTCCCGCGAAAAATGTGAGGTCACGTGAAAACGTTCTATAGAAACTTAGCAACTTTCTCCTTAGGCTTTACTTTTGTAAAGGGAATCTGATATTGCAAATAGTATTGACCCAGTATACCTGATGTTAACATCAGTATGCATATTCTCCATACTGTTCTCTGTAAGTTACAAAACGTTTCCCGTGTTCAGTCCGCGCGGGACTGGTAATTTACGTCATGTATTGTTCATATTATGGTATAAACCATGTGCTCGGACCTCCAGAAGTCAAAGTTCGGTCCTAAATGTCTGTTTTTCTCATGAATGTTTTCTTTACGTTTCCTTCGAGTCCACAAATCTTGTAAGTATGTTGTCACTGTAGTATTTTCATTCCGCTTCGTTTTGTTTACGTTTGTTTCCTTTTGTACAGTCAAACCAGATTTTCGTGAAATTAAAAACTTATTCGAGCATTCAAGTCTACATTCTCTATAAATTTCCTAAGGTCCTGTCAATTAGAATTTAGAAGGGATAAACAACAGGTTATTAGATAACAAGCCAACAACTCCTACATTGCTATATCATGTTACACCTGATTTCCACTATCAGTTCTTTCTTCATGAGTATACTTCCTTGTTTTAGTCACATTAAGAGTCTTTACAGGAGGAATTTGTTTTTCTGAAGGTGGATGTGACAATGCCTTCAGTAAACTAAAGCGCCCTTGAGTCCCACTTAAGTACATTTGGTACGACGACTGCTTCAGTATGCAACATAAATTGTCCTCTGTATATGTGGTTAAATCTAATATACATACTAAAAACCTCCGTTGAAACTGGAGTCTTCCCAACTTCTTTGAAAACCTCACTGGTTCGTCCGAAACTGAGGAACCCTAATCTTGAGCCTGATTTGTTTGCCAATTATAGACCCATAGCCAATATTCCATTTGTCTCTAAGATAATTGAAAAGTCTGAACTACCATGGACTATTTCCTTCCTTACAATCTGCATACAGGAAACATCACTCAACAGAATCTGCTCTACTTAGAGTTAGTAATCATATGTTTAGGATACTTGACTCTCAAGGCGAAGTAATTCTGGTTCTACTTGATCTATCAGCAGCGTTCGATACCATAGACCATCATCTTCTGCTCACGAGACTAAGGAAATACTTTAGCTTCACTGGAACTGTTCTTCAATGGTTCTCCTCGTACCTACTTGATCGCTTCCAGCAAGTGACTATTAGTGATTCTACATCCTCACCGCGATGCTTAGAATATGGAGTACCTCAGGGCTCGATACTTGGCCCATTACTCTTTACTCTCTACCTGGCACCTCTTCAAGAAGTTATACTTACTCGTGACTTAAATTGTATGTTCTACGCCGACGATACCTAAATCTACAGCACTATTAAAGATCCTGAGCATTCTGCCGAGTCTGTAAATATTCTTCAAGCATGTGTAAATGATGTTTTAGCATAGTACACTCAGAACATGCTGAAGAGCAATCCAGATAAAACTGAAATTCTGCATTTCACCTCCCAGTTCAAGAAGCAACCGTCATTGCTGGAGACTGTAACATTAACAAATAGTGAAATAGGAATCAAAGGAAAAGCTACGAATATTGGCATTGTAATGGATAAAAATCTATCTTTTAACGATCATATCAATTAAACACGCAAAAAAGCCACTTTTGCTATAAGATCCATTGGACGCATCCGTCGATACCTTCCCAATGATACGTTGAAGATGCTAGTCAACTCCCTTGTAATTTTTAGACTAGACTATTGTAATAGCATTCTATATGGAATACCAAAGTATCAAAGGGACAAACTACAGAGGATCCAGAATATCGCTTCTCGTATGATAACCGGAACACGAAACACTGACCATGTCAGACGTATTTTAAAGAATCTACATTGGCTGCCAATCGAAGCAAGAGTTAATTTTAAGATATTACTTATAACTTATAAGATCTTAAATGAGCAATCTACTAGTTATTTAGAACCTATTATAGAAGAATACCACCCATCAAGAACACTGAGATCATCAACTCGCTTACAGTTATGCATCCCACCTATTAAATCCAATTCCTATGGTGGACGCGCTTTTTCAGTATCTGCACCGAAACTATGGAACTCAATTCCCGAATATATTAAAAGAGCGGAAACAGTAGAAACATTCAAAACTAAGCTTAAGACATTTTTGTTTAAAAAACATTACTGTTAATTAATTACTTATACTTATAATAATCTGTTGTTAGGCGCATTCAGATTAGAATTGCGCCCTATAAGCATCTACTTATTATTATTATTATTATTATTATTATTATTATTACGTGCACTGATCATGAAAATGATCTGCCTAGAAAAGAAAAAACAGCTTGCAGTGTTAGATACGTGCAACGACCATGAAAATTATACTCAACATTCGTATAGATTTTTCTTTTCTTTATCGTATAAGCCAAGTTTATATCCACAACGTGTCGTGTCGTTAGAAGCCATTCGCGAGGTGTGTTGCGTGATGGTTTCCTGTACAAATACAGGACCGGCGTCACGCGACAGTAGCGGAGATAACCTTTCGCGGTCCTTATACTTCGAGAAATTCTCGCGATTGAGTCTCCTGCATTGAATTTTGAGCAGAATAGACCATTAATGGTCGAGGAGAAGTCGTTTTTGTTAAACGTAAAATTTTTCGTTGTTTTCCCAAACAAAAAATAACACTCTTTCTATTCGTTAATCATTAAAGTTCTGGTGACGTGTTTTCCCGCCACTCTTTCATTTTACATTTGATCATGCATGGCGGTCAAAGGTTTCCGGTAAATAATTCATAATTTCCGATTTGAAGATGGCTTTTAAGTTGCCTTATTTTACCAAGTAGGCAATTGTAAATAAGGTGACTGATTTACCGCAATTTCGGAATGAAGATTTTAAGGAAATTGGAATCGTCGGACGCGGTTCGTTCGGAGTTGTCGTCAAAGCTAAACATCTCGTTCACGGCTACGTGTCAGACCACAGGGGGCCCATACAATCTGTTTGTGTAGCCGACCGTTGTTTTATAGTGAATGTACCAGATTTACCGTTTGCCTCACCTATAGTGATATATTGTATATGTGCACGATCCTTCGCAGTAAAGCACCATTTAAGCAATAGTGACAATCAGACCTGAAAAAAATTCGGGCCTGTACGGGATTCGAACCACTGACCTCTGCGATACTACGACACTGCAGATGTAAAAATAATTGTAATGCAATGAAAAATGTCTGATAACTTTTAAGAGCAACACACACATAATGGTAAACAGAACTAGTGACTATACAACAACTAAATTTTTCTAGCAAAAAGTCTAGTTAAACAACAAACATATGAAATACATATATATAAACTGCGTTTATGAAACGTATATGTGCACGACCCTTCGCAGTAAAGCACTATTTAAGCAATAGTGAAAATCAGACCTGAAAAAAATTCAGGCCTGTACGGGATTCGAACCACTGACCTCTGCGATACTAGTGCAGCGCTCTACCAATTGAGCTAACAAGCTAACTGGGAGCAGGCCATCAAATTAATTCGACATAAACCCGTAGATGATAAATCAAACAACAAACATATGAAATACATATATATGAACTGCGGTTATGAAACGTATATGTGCACGATCCTTCGCAGTAAAGCACTATTTAAGCAATTGTGAAAATCAGACCTGAAAAAAATTCAGGCCTGTACGGGATTCGAACCACTGACCTCTGCGATACTAGTGCAGCGCTCTACCAATTGAGCTAACAAGCCATTTTAAGGAAATTGGAATCGTCGGACGCGGTTCGTTTGGAGTTGTCGTCAAAGCTAAACATATATATGTATTTCATATGTTTGTTGTTTGATTTATCATCTTATGGGTTTATGTCGAATTAATTTGATGGCCTGCTCCCAGTTGGCTTGTTAGCTCAATTGGTAGAGCGCTGCACTAGTATCGCAGAGGTCAGTGGTTCGAATCCCGTACAGGCCTGAATTTTTTTCAGGTCTGATTTTCACTATTGCTTAAATTGTGCTTTACTGCGAAGGATCGTGCACATATACGTTTCATAACCGCAGTACATATATATGTATTTCGTATGTTTGTTGTTCATAGTGATATATTGCTGACTACGTACATAAATCATTGATAAATAAACGTTGAATTGCTTTACCTGTGGTGCATAGTCGTCCTTTTGCCTCAAAAAATTTTTTTTTTGAGCGATTTTGAATAAGTCTGATTTCGACGTTAATGTAATGCATTGAAGAAAGACAAGGGTGGAAGCCTTGTTTTGAAAGGGTTCAAGCGCCCGAGCGATTTTGAATCCGAAAATCGCATCGCTCCGCTTTCAAACCTCGCAGCATTAAGGTCAAAAGATGCACGATTCTTCTCGTACCTTCCAATCGAAAATCCATCCAAACGGACTGGAGCTAGCCCTCGAAGAGAATCAAAATCCCACAGTATTTTAGCGTCTGCAATGCGTAGCAAGATTCTCATGTGCCAGCCAGAAACCGTCACGTTAATTTCTCTTTTCTGATTGGACGACGTTAAACGAGAACTAATTCAAAATATCTAACGAGGGTGGGGAACCAATGGCGTTTAGTAACCCCTCAACTGTTTACCCACCAGACTCAGGTCGTGTGTCTTGACGCTCACCGGAAGCAACTTACATTTTCGTCCATTGTTCGCATCTCCTTCATCAACCGCATCAAAAGTAAACAGGTCACCCGGCAACATAAAGAGGCCGAGCCAGGCTTTCGATGAAAGCATAGGAAATATCGCTGCACTTTCCCATGCGCCCTTCTCGCAGACAAGCAACGAATAGCTAGGCCTTGTCACGGCGCCATCTTTACGGGTAGACAAAGCGGTCAGAAATTACAGTGTTTGTATGGGAATCCCATGGCAAATAAGTTTTCCCAATATCAAATTTTACGCAGTTTATGAATCGCAACGTTAAAACACTGAGCAGAAGATTGTATTCACCAAGTTTGAAGAATGTAGGTTGGATAGAAGACGCTCAATTAATTTTTCTAATTTTCCATACATTTGTCTGTAATTTTCTGCGCCGCCCCTTCTACCCTGCGAAAATTTCGGTCTGTGCATTCAAAGTCTTTTAACCGACCAGCCGGGATTGCAATATTTGAATACTAAACAATCTGTTTCCCTGTTCATTCATTGGCGAACGCGAACAATGGGCGAAAATGTAAGTTGCTTCCGGTGAGCGTCAAGACACACGACCTGAGTATGGTGGGTAAACAGTTGAGGGGTCACTAAACGCCAATGCTTCCCCATCCTCGTTACATATTTTGAATTGGTCCTCGTTTAACGTCGTCCAATCAGAAAAGGGAAATTAACGTGACGGTTTCTGGCTGGCACATGAGAATCTTGCTACGCAAAAATACTGTGGGATTTTGATTCTCTTCGAGGGCTAGCTCCGGTCCGTTTAGATGGATTTTCGATTGGAAGGTACGAGGAGAATCGTGCATCTTTTGACCTTAATGCTGCGAGGTTTGAAAGCGGAGCGATGCGATTTTTGGGGTCAAAATCGCTCGGGCGCTTGAACCCTTTCAAAACAAGGCTTCCACCCTTGTCTTTCTTTAATGCATTACATTAACGACGAAATCAGACTTATTCAAAATCGCAAAAAAAAAAAACATTTTTGAGGCAAAAGGACGACTATGCACCACAGGTAAAGTAATTCAACGTTTATTTATCAATGATTTATGTACATAGTCAGCAATATATCACTCTAGGTGAGGCAAACGGTAAATCTGGTATATTCACTATAAAACAATGGTCGGCTACACAAACAGATTGTATGGGCCCCCTGTGGTCAGACACAGTGGTTGTGAAGAAGTTACTGGAGGACAGTGTAGACGACCAGCAGGAATTCATCAAAGAGGCTAGAATGCTTCATAGCCTTCAGCATGAAAACGTTGTTTCATTCAAAGCATTCTGCCAACGCCTTGTGCTATCATGTTGGAATATGTATGTTTTGATTTTTCGCCGTTCGGTGATGACATCGATAAAAAAGTGCATAGCCTTCAAGAATTTCTGGGTTTCGTGGATAAACAAGATGCATTGGAAAGCTTTAATGAGTGTGGATTCGTCGCTAAGACTGCCAAAGATGTGGCCAGTGGCTTGCGTTACCTCCACAGTAAGGACATTACTGACATTGTGCACAGAGACCTGAAAACTGCTAATGTGTTGGTGAGTAACCAACATTATAGCAACATTACAAGCGAAGAAGATCTCTCCAAAGAACTGCAGGAAAACCCCATCATGTGCAAAGTAACAGACTTTGGGGAAAATCTGATAGATTACCAGTAGTCAGTGGTGTACCGCAAGGGAGTATACTAGGAGCATTATTATTTAGCATTTATGTAAACGACCTTCCAAACATCTGTCAGAATTTTTCAACTGAATGCTATGTGGACGACACAAAACTTCTATTATCCTTTAGTGCGAATGATTCTGCCAAACCTATAGAAAGAGCGAACTCTGATCTACAACGTATACGCGATTGGTGTTTCGACAATTGCTTAATGCTTAATCCTGAGAAGACTAAACTGATGGTCTTTGGCAGTCGAAGAATGTCTCGTAAAGTTCCAGACTTTAAGTTGTCCCTGCTCGGAAAGGAAATCATCCCAGCTCAAACAGTCAAGGATCTTGGTGTTATTTTCGATCCCACACTATCCTTTGACAATCATATCTCTGCGACTGTCTCATTTTGCATGTCGAAACTATCCCAACTAGGTCGCATTAGATTCGCCTTTAACAAAGATCTGCTTGAAACTATAATTAACGCCCTCGTTTTTAGTAAGATGTAGTACTGTTCGTCAGTATGGTCTTCCACATCAGCTTGTAATATTCATAAGCTACAATATGTTCAAAATTTTGTCGCCCGAATTATTTGCAATGTAAAGAAGTACGATCATATATCTTCCACATTAGGGTATCTACGCTAGCTACCGGTAAAAACAATTATCCTGTACTATCGTGACGCTACCTTATCATTCAAATATAAACCGGGCTAGCTAGGTACCATTTTGATACCCATGGCTATTGGGACCTAGCTATGCCAATCTTTTTGTAGGTTTTGTCGAACACCAATTTTTCAGCCAGTACAACGGCTTCAAACCTGAACTCTACGGTCGCTACATCGACGACTGTATCGGCGCCACCTCCTCTACCAGAGAGAAGCTGACTCAATTCATAACCGCAGTCAATTCTTTTCACCCGGCTCTAAAATATACCTGGGGAATTTCTGACAATTCTTTATCCTTTTTAGACATCAAAGTTTCAACTGAAGGCAACTGTTTATGCACTAGTGTGTATTACAAACCTACAGACTCGCATAACTTGCTGTATTGCTGTGTCGCATACTTGTTGTATTCGTCTTCGCCGCATCCATCTCACGTTAAGAATTCCTTTCCTTTTTCTCAGTTTCTAAGACTTCGTCGTTTATGTTGTGATGACTCTGATTTCCACCACAAATCAGAGTCAATGTGCCAGTTTTTCGATAAACGTGGTTACCCTGATTCTGTCGTTCAAGCGGGTTACCCCCGCGCCCAACTTATTGATCGACATTCAGCACTACAAACGTCACAAAAGGAAAATTCCGACCGCATTCCATTCACTCTCACGTTTCACCCTCATAACCACTCAGTTAAATCCATCATTCTTAAAACCTTTAAATTACTTCGAAACGATCCAGAGACAAGCACTATCTTTTCACAGCCTCGCTCATTTCATTCAAACGCGACAAAAACATAGGCAATTTTTTGGTCGGAAGTTCTTTTCAGACTAATGACCAACCAGACACTTTTAAATGCGCTCGTGCACGATGCAAAACGTGTCCTTTCATTGACAACACTGAGAAAATATCGGGACCCAAACGATCCATTAAGATCACCGATCACTTCACGTGCACCTCCAACAATGTAATCTATTGCATAACTTGCACTTATTGCAAAAAGATTTACCTCGGCGAAACAGGCCGAAGACTAGGTGACCGATTCCGAGAACACCTTCGCGACGTGGAGAGGAATGACAAGGACACATCGAAACCAGTCGCTAGACATTTTAATTTACCTAACCATTCTAAGCAACACATGGCAATCTGCGGTCTTTCCTTACACTTAGGTAGCACGGAAAGCCGGAAAACTCTTGAACAAAAGCTCATCTTTCAAACCAGCAGTCTAAATTCCACAGGTATCAACGAACGCTTTTCATTCCACTAATTTATTCGTGTTTTCCTCGTTGCCATATTCCCACCAATCACGTAACTCCTTTTTCTGCCTTTAAAAGCATACACAATCCACAATTCCCCTATTCGCTCCGACGAAGGGCTGAACGCTCGAAACGTCAGCTTTTATAATCGTAACGGTGGCCAATTTACCATTTCAACTTTGTTGATATATTCAAATTATTTCGTTACCCCCACCGACGCAGCCCCAAACAGTTTCTTTAGAAACTATCAGCCTTTATTCACTTTCATAAATGGCTGGCGGATTAATATTCGTTTGTTTCAATTTAAATTAGCCCTTCTGGTCTCGCTTGAGATAATGTATTCTTTTGAATTTTGTACTGGAGAACGAGGCAAGAAGGGCTAATTTAAATTTAAACAAAAGAATATTAATCCGGCAGCCATTTATGAAACTGGTCTATAAATCGTGCCAACAACTAATCACTGATCGTTGATAAAATAATTATGATAACTTTTAAGTTAAAACTATTGATGAGCGTAATTATTGTTATCATCACTAGAAGTTTCAAGAAAATTTTGTGTTCTAACTTCTCGGAATTAAGTTAGATTTTTAAATAAAAGCCGTGTGTTAACTATGGAATATATTTAATTCCCCACTACACCAGCCAGATCTGTGATTATCAATCTGCTAAATTCATTGTTTTCGAAGCACTTGGGACTGCTCTATATATTTAACTAGAAGGCAGTCATAGGCCATTGCAATAGTTTTCGAGAAAACGACCACCAGCCCCTTCTGGTGAGCACTGGCGACAAACAAAATGTCGCCAACTTTTAATGCGCTTACGTTAGCGTGAAATTATATCTAGGAAGAAGTGAAAATAGAGCACTTTTCGCTAAAATGCGCTTCAGATCTCCAGGAACACCACACTTTACATCCGAAGGCTTTCCCGCTTTTGTCCTCCCACATTTTTCGAATTACAACACGGTTATCTGTGATATTAATAACGAGCTAGGTCAAACTAACTTAATCACCTATAGCTATTTCCTCATTCAGACACATTATTATTTCAGTTAAACAAGATACTTGGTAAGACACGTCTCCAATGTGCACCGGGTGATCAAAACACGTTCCTGAACGGAGTTTAAGGATTAAAACTATGATCTCGCCTCAGAGTGAATCTAACGAACGGCGTTTAAAACGTTTAAGAAATTGATGCAGACTACGTGAAACCATCCAAAGACCAAACTAAGATCATATCACACAGCATATCAACTGTCTCTTTCTCCTTAATATATCACGTTTGATAAGAAGTGGAAACTTAACCACGTCGCCCAGATGTTGAGAGTAGTTTCTCTAAACTTATGGGGATTATTTGTCAATACGTGCTTGACCAATGAATGCGACAAGGATATCAGAATTAAGTTCTTTACCCGTGTGTGATTTCAAGTAGTTTCAGACTTCCCGTTATCATTTAGCTCTGTCGCTTCCTTAATTAAGTTCTCGATTTAGCCTGGTAACTAACAGCTTACATTTCAAGGAAATTCTGTAGGATATAAAAATGCACACACATTGGAAGATATTTCATAACGAACATAAAGTATTCAAGCAAAGTAACCATCCGGGCCTAGTATGACGAAGCTTCTGATAGTCGCTGCTTTGTTATTTTTTTTACCCAAACCAGGAGTAAGTTCAATGGGAACAACTACCAGTCCTCAACAACAGAATCCTCAGGCTGACGCTGACAAAGAGCCATGTCAGGTAAACTTTGTGCTTTATTCTCGTAGCTCTCAAGAGCGATTGAGACTCACGCGAATGAATTAAATCTTATGCTCTTGCGCTGAAACTATTATTTCTCACGCATTTAAGGTTTCTGATTAAATTCTGATTACATATAATGAACTCCTTGTTTCCTTTGTGCTCGCTTCGAACATTTTCTAACAGTGGGAAGTCTCGCTCAGAATAATGAAATGTACGTCTTAGAAACTAATTTATTTTTATCTAAAAAATTTTACAGGGGAGCATGGCACCATATCCCCACCTTCAGGAAAGTAATCCCTGCGGTGTCGCAATCGAATGCTATGCGGTCCAAATCCTCACTCTATGCCACCAACTAAACTTTAGAGCTCCTGAAAATAAAAAAAAAACCAGGAACTAAAAAAAAAATTACCACTCATGTCTGCCAAGCTGAGTGCAAGAAAAATCGTTCTTCGATCATTAGCTTTAGAAAATTTGTTGAAAGATAGTCTCATAAACATTTACATTTTTATCACAGTGAGTTGCCTTGCCATTGAAAACTAAACAGGGGTCAATCTTCGTAGATTAGTACTCGATGGAAAGAAACGGTACACAAAAGATCGTAGTGAAAGTCATTTTACAAGAGTCTGTGTGCCAAACCAGCACTGTTGTTCTTTTAAAAGTTTCATGCGCTTTTTTTCATCTGCGTTCTCTCGTTGACAAGCGTCAGATGGTGACATATACCAGTTTCATTCAAAAAATGTTTCAAAGTTTGCTTGAAAATCTTTTAAATTACATATTTCATTATACGCATAGAGTAGACATGATATTTACTGGGCTGTGGAAAAGTCACATTTTCACTAGGCCTTACTGTAAGTAATATAGTTCGGGTTTCACTTTATACCCATAATTCGCATCGCACCTAAGAATCGGAATGTCGTTGATTCAAAATCTCTTCCGTCGCTTCTAAGCCTTTGATATCCATTATTTTCCGAACAGCGTATTCGATGGCATATTCACTCTTCATTTTGAGCCCCAGAAGTCAGAAAGGAACGGAAAATCCTATCTGAAAATTTATTAAAGTCGGCTGCGTGGACTTCAGTTTAATCATTTGCCGGTTGTGATCGCATTAGTACTACTTAGCCTGGGGAGGTAGGGGGAAAGCCTCTCTCACACGAGACAATCGCGCTGCATGGGTGTCAATGTGTTTACTCATAGGGGAAGTGTTAGGAAAGCTTGAGCAAAATGTGACGACAAACGAATGAGTTGCCAGTAATCGATCCTTGTGTTTGCGCAATGATTTCTGGGACCACCACGGGACAAACATGGCATTCATTCTTTATTCGCACTTATTCTACTAAAAAATACAACAACGAGAAAGAGAAAAAGTAGAAAAAAAAAGAAGAGAGTTCTAACTATACACGAATTTACACAAAGCAGTGGAAAGAGTGTGTAGTAGCCAAAGGAACCAAGCTTTCGAGTTGGCTGCTACGAGCATCCCGCTAGAAAGAAACTATAGGAGAGAGAGGTTATCGCTCTTTAGCCGCTGTTTTATCAGAAATTGATTCGGGTCACGTTGGTACAATCGAAGCGTAAGTTTTTGTTTGAACAGCTACGAAATATGTAATATATAAAAAATCGACCGATAAACTTTTCACCATGCGCAAGGTATATTGCGACATCCTTGATGGTCTCGAAATTTCGAAATATTAGCTATGAATCGCCAAGAAACAACTCGTTTAAGCCTTTTCAGTTTTGTTTAATTGTGTTAAGTGTACCTCTAACTATTTTTAATACAAAAGAGCGCTGAAACAGCTACCTCAGATCAGCACGAGATTGAAATTGTGTGCTTGAGCATTAAATATCATCGTGATACGCAGAAGTAATTAAACGCCAACATTGCTTAATTATTAGTTGTGATCTATAAGAACGAACCAGCGACGATAATCGGCTAAAGACTGAACCTTTTCTTCTGCGATGATGAGTAGATACAAATGGGTTGCTTAAGGAGCGATACACAACTGAATTTATGTCTACAGGGATTACTGTAGAAGGGGCTGCTGAGGTTAAGGGATGTATTAAATGTAATAGAACAAGATGCGATCTTTGTCGCAATTTTCTTGGTTGAATCGAATTCACTTTAAAAGTTTTCAAACAAGCAAAAGTTACAAGATACGATCGAAACTTTCCTCTGATTCTAAGAACATCATTTATTTGGCTTCGTGCAAGAAATGTTGCCTACAATACACTGGTTCCACAACAAATGACTTTAGAGTTAGATTTCGCAACCATAAGTCTGCTATGGTCACTAAGAAAAAGATTTGTGAAGTAGCGGTACATTTCAACAAAACACCACATGATTTAAGCAATGAATTGATCAAGTGCAGACGACCGTAAACAATTCAGGTAACATCGAGAAACTTTTAATTACCTAAGATGCATATTGGAGCGCACAGTTGTTCTTTCTGGCACCTTTCAGCCTGAATAAGCGCCAGGAATTTCACTCCAAAAAAAGAATGAACTATGATTAATGTGATTATGATTATGAGAATTTTTTCAAATTGTTCGGGCTTGTGACACTGCTAAAATATTTAACAACACAGGCCAATAATTACTGAAAAACAATAGCAATTCCGCGTACGATGCCCAAATCAAAATCAAAATTGTTAATCGTGCTACCTATGATCAAAACTGAAAAGAAAATCTATTGGACAATTGGTTCCCATAGAAAAACAAGATCAAATGAGAAATGATATTTTACACATTAACTTCAATCAAACAGCACTTTACGGACATACCATAGTGTAACCATGATATTTAATTTACCGGGCTGTGGAAACGACAAATTGTCACTGGGCCTCAATTACTTAAAGTAAAGGCTGATACAATACTATAAAGTAGTATAGCTCGGGTTTCACTTTATAGCCATAATTCGCATCGCATCGAAGAATCGGAATGTCGTTGCCTCGGAAACTTATTCCGTCGCTTCTAAGACTTTGATATCCATTATTTTTCGAACAGAGTATTCGATAGCATATTCACTTTTCATTTTGAGCTCCAGAAGGTCTATCGAGGTCGGAAAGGAACGGAAAATCCGACCTTAAAATTTTGAAAGTCGGCCGCATGGACTTCAGTTTAATCAGTTGTTGTGATCGCATTAGTACTACTTAGCATGGGGAGGTTGGGGGAAAGCCTCTCTCACACAAGGCAATCGCACTACCCGGTTGCCAATGTGTTTTCTCACAGGGGAGGTGTTAGGACATCTTGAATAAATTGTGATGACAAATTTAAAAAAACCTGAAATAGCTTAGAAAACGTGTGATGACCCCTTTTTTATGGCACCGAACAACAGTTAGACCTCTACAAACACACAGTTAATTTTCCATTCAGTGCAAAAACTGTTTTGCCAGGATTTATGATTGTGTAAGTGAGAGTAATCAGTATTAAGCATTAAGTATTTTATTTTATTCTATGATTTTATTTTATAAAATCCCCTGATGAGTGAGCAATCACGAAATAGGTTTGTAGGGATGAAAGCGTAGTCTTTGTAATTTTTCTAACTCAACACTCAATCTAGCGAGTCGATCCGATTACCTTTTTTCCTTTCCAGAAATCCATCTTTGCTCGGGGATTTTCAGAGATTCCAGGATCCAATGGCATACCAGGAATGCCGGGAATTCCTGGGTCCCCGGGGTTGCAAGGACAACAGGGAAAAGATGGAGCCAAGGGAGAGCCTGGTGTCAAGGGACCGAGAGGCATGACAGGGACAAGAGGAGAAAAAGGAAATCAAGGGTCACGTGGTAAAAATGGCGCACCTGGAATGATGGGAATAAAAGGAAATAAAGGCAATGAAGGGTCACGTGGCAGCGGTGGAACGCCAGGAATGAAGGGTGTGAAAGGAGGACTGGGGCCTAAGGGAGAGAAAGGAGAAAGTGTGAATAGTGCAGTGTCACAGACCAACTGGAAACAGTGTGTGTGGAAAAATATCAATGATGGCAGAGATAGTGGAAAGATCAAGGTATAGAAATATCTAGAAAATGCCATAAAAATATTTGGGAGTTGGATTAAATAAACATTTTTAAAATTTTAAAATGGAAGTCAACAAAATTAATTTGTATTCAATTCTGTGCTTCATAGCAGGGAGGAAAAGTACAAGGTCATTGAATTCTTCCCTAATGTGTACCATTGTTATAAAAGCTTTTTGCACTGATACTGTCTTCTTGCCATTTGTTCCAGGATTGCTCATTCAACAAGCTGCAGTCTGATACAGCCATTAAAGTCTCATTCCAAGGAAATATGAGAGTCCAAGGCACTTCAAGTAAATGCAACCGGTGGTTCTTCAAGTTTAATGGAAATGAATGCAGTGGACCAATGACAATTGAGGCTGCTGTGTACAACTATTGGCCGTCTGGGAATCCAGATCTGCTTCACCACAGATCATTTGAGGGATGTTGTGAAAACATCCCACAAGGCAGGGTTACTGTGGAGTTATGGGTAGGAAAGTGTCCCAGTGGTCATACACAGGGTGATGCCAATACTGGATGGGTATCAGTATCCCGAATAATGATCGAGGAAGTCTCTAGAGCCCAGTCCTAATTACTCCTGTCGTTTTCATGCAAGGAACGGTGAAGACTATTTCATTTTGTTTCTTCCGTCATCCTGGCTCTCATGATTTTTACCAAGAGCCATAATTGGGACTAATTATAGACCAAGTATGGCTCTTGTTTTCTCCAATTATCGAAGTCCCGAAGTAAATAATATATTCTTCTATGTCGCTGAAAATGTTTTCTCTGAACATGTCCCCTACTTTTCGCGTGAATGAGATATAAGATAACTTCGTTTTATTAACAGAGTTAACAAGGTTGCTGATCTCTTTTCAGTCGCGTGCTAGACTTCGCCGAGATGGAGGGACTAATCGTAGTCTATAATTTACAAGTTTTCACCAAAGTGGAGGTGGTAGATGTTTAACGAGCTGTGAAGGGGTGGAGTAAATATCCACTCTAAAATTGAAAATTTATTTTAGTATAGCACAAAACGATGAATTTAACTCGTTTATTCCTGCAACGGTTACGATATTTTCGGGCACAAATTTTGTGTGCGTTTCCAAGAGGTGAATATCAAAAAATAATCGGAACTTGAGTAGTCAATTAGAGCGCGCCCTAAACGCTAGTCTCGGTAAATACCAATAGCAATTATATTATTATCATCATTGTCATTAACAGTACTATTCTTGTCATTAATGTTATTATCAAAGAATTCATTTAAATAAAAGTTAATCGTGCTCGAACATCCTGCACGTACAAAGCTTGGTCATATTTCAGCCATTATTCATTGACCAGCCGGCTAGATCAACTGACATGTATTGGTGGTTCCGTTTACTGATAGGAACTTACCTCAAATAATTTGTCAAACTTAACATAATGTCTTCTATCAACCTCTTGGAGGCTAGATTTTGAACAGAAGCGCGGGGTCACTATGCTAAGTTTAGAAAGACGAGTTGACCATGGAATACATGTAATTTGTTGTTGTATCAGCCAAATCTGTAGTTATTACTCGGCTAAATCCAATACTTTCGTAAGGCTGAGAAATTCGCTAGATATTTCACGTAGAGAAAACTTCTCTAATCGCAAAGAAGGCCTAGGCCACAGTGAAAATTAACAAAGAAATTAAAACTTGTCCTCTCTAATGAACACCAGCTAGCTAGGGTCAGATAAATCATGGCGGCAATTTTGGGCATAATGCTATGGTCAAAGTAACGAGCATAACGCCAGGATGATGACTTGACTTCATTTGCAGTTAACTGTAGCCTGAGAATGTCATTGGTAAAGCTGGCCTGCTTTTCTTCTTTCCACTCTAGAAATTTGATGCAGTAAAACGTTGTGTTCTGAACTCTGGTAGACCTTTATTGTTAGCAAGGGGGAGGGGATCAGCTTT
>NC_142523.1:16364982-16377482 GCF_964205215.1 Stylophora pistillata
TTTGAAGAAGGAGGCTTCGATCCAGAATACAGTGCATTAATACCGTAGGGGGAGACTAGCTTAAGCAAACTTGCTAAGCGAAACGGACAAAGAGTCTTGAATCACAAGAGCTTCTTCCTTGATGTATCATGCCTTGTTGCTAGAACGTCTCCGGTATTTTCCCTCTGGTTAATTCCATCTCTAACCCCAAAATTAGACTATAACTCCACCTACAACTTATTTATATAAAAAAACGCTCCGTACTTTTGTTCTCATTTGCTTCTATTCTTCACCTTGTAAGGGGACACCACATCTAAAAAATAGCGGCACATATGACCGTGTGATAAACAATCTGAAACACTAAAAGCTAAAGTTAGTGATAATCTCTACAATCTGAATAAACTCACAGATGTGAACCTTACGTTCATCAAAATGCTTCAAGTCTTCTGCAAATCTTTAAAACACTTAAACTAATGATGATCTGATAGCAATAACACATTCAAGAACGGATCACATGAACCACAAAAAAATCGTTCTTCATTTTATAAACTACACAACACAAGTCTGCAATTTGTACCACCAAAACACATCGACTGCCTCGTGATAAGCGTGGACCAAACACACGGTGTTCAAAACGTTACGTGCTATTTTAGAATCGCTCTAGAATACATGAATACTGTAATCGACCAGAGTATAAAACAATGTTAGGACGCTAGGGGGAAACTACCTTAAGCAAACTCGTTAAGCGAAAGGCATGAAGAGTCTTGGATCACAAAGCACAAAGCTTTTCGTAATGTATCATGCTTGCTGCTACATCATCTAGTTTCTCTGATTAACTCAAACTCTAAACTCTTACTCCAATTCAACCTCAACTACGTTGGACATCATTTGACTGCTAAAAGCTCCAACTATAACTTATCACCATCACCCGGCAAAAGCTAGGAACTATGTGAAAATAATTGGTCAAAATATTTAATTCCCTAGGAGATATAGGGTCCCTCTGGGAAAACCCCCATTTCCTGCACTTTTTGCATAATTAATTAGCTAACTTTGCATTGCTGCTGACAAACTGAATGTCCATCTGCAAATGTAATCAAATGGGTTGTATTCTGTATCTATCAGACTTTAAGAAAATTGATTTTTTTTTTTAATTTTTCTTTTCCTTTCTTCCCTTACCTCTCGCTTAAGTAAAGACGACTTTTTCTGGTTTTGACAAAGTCCATAATTTAGCATATTTTAAAGCCCAATATCACCGATGATCAACCACTTCTGATCTTTATTCTTGTATGGGCAGTGAAAGCCATCACTCAGACTTCCAAAATCGGTAATAACATTTTTGGGCAATCTATTTCATAACCCGTGCTGACATAAAATCCACATCTACCTCCCGTTTTTTAGTCTAATCATCAAACTTCCGTACACCACATCTTTGTTTTACTAACTTAAAATAAGTTGAAATTTCCAAGAAATTTCCCAGAGAGTATCGTTTAAACATGAACGAGGAGAGAATCTTTGAATGGTGCAAATTGAGCCCTTTTTGAGAACTTTTGTTGCAGCCATATTTGGATTATTCTCGAGGAAACGCAGCGGTTGATGATGAACATCAAGGGCGCATTTAGTCGAACTTTCTGACAAATAAATCTAGGAAGAAACTCGATACTACATACATGTCTCTGCGGTGCCTCAGTTGCAACTTTTGGCTTGATATCATTTGTTAGATATTGTCAACAATGTACCAGATTCGATTTTCTTCGTTGCCTTGTTGAAATATTAAACGCAGACAGAGCTCTCGCACAGATCCATCAAAGTGATTGGTCTTTTACGGCGTGATACTTATCGACTTACATGATATGTGTTGGGGGCAAAAAGCTAATTTGATGCCCTAAAGGCTGATATTGATCAAAAGGACAATCCGCCGACAGAGCTGAATAACGTATGCGCATGCGCTAGGTTTGCCGCGGAAACACGGATTTTGAGTTGGTTGATTTCTTATTCTGTTGCTTCGAGGCGTCGTTTTCGTTGCCGCTTTTCTTTTACAGAACAACCTCCAAAAACTTGGTACACCCCTAAAAATTTTCAAAAATTAATTTTCTCCTTAAAACCCCTGGAAATGGGAAAATGCCTTCTACGAAAACAGAGTTCCTCGGTTCTAGAAGTCAGCCCTTATTATTTTCCGCTAATTTCGCTAAAAATTAGACCTAGAACACATCAGCCCGCGTTGTTGACCGCATACCAACTGATGTAAGCAATCATTATTTAGCTCTGTCCAATCCAATCTGTGAAAATCAGACCTGAAAAAAATTTCAGGCCTGTACGGGATTCGAACCACTGACCTCTGCGATACTAGTGCAGCGCTCTACCAATTGAGCTAACAAGCCAACTGGGAGCAGGCCATCAAATTAATTCGACATAAACCCGTAGATGATAAATCAAACAACAACAAATATATGAAACATATGTATGAACTGCGGTTATGAAACGTATGTGCACGATCCTTCGCAGTAAAGCACTATTTGAGCAATAGTGAAAATCAGACCTAAAAGAAATTTTTTTTCAGGCCTGATTTTCACTATTGCTCAAATAGTGCTTTACTGCGAAGGATCGTGCACATACGTTTCATAACCGCAGTTCATACATATGTTTCATATGTTTGTTGTTGTTTGATTTTAAACTTTGTAGACTAGAAACACAACATACTAAATAAATGTCAAAGTTGACCGCTGAACAAAATTGCAGGCGCGATCTGATCAAAGATGGCGGATTGGACAGAGCTAAATAATGATTGCTTGCGTCAGTTGGTATACGGTCAACAACGCGGGCTCATGTGTTCTAGGTCTAATTTTAGCGAAATTAGCGGAAAATAATAAGGGCTGACTTCTAGAACCGAGGAACTCTGTTTTCGTAGAAGGCATTTTCCTATTTCCAGGGGTTTTAAGGAGAAAATTAATTTTTGAAAATTTTTAGGGGTGTATCAAGTTTTTGGAGGTTGTTCTGTAAAAGAAAAGCGGCAACGAAAACGACGCCTCGAAGCAACAGAATAAGAAATCAACCAACTCAAAATCCGTGTTTCCGCGGCAAAACCTAGCGCATGCGCATACGTTATTCAGCTCTGTCGGCGGATTGTCCTTTTGATCAATATCAGCCTTTAGGGCATCAAATTAGCTTTTTGCCCCCAACACATATCACGTAAGTCGATAAGTATCACGCCGTAAAAGACCAATCACTTTGATGGATCTGTGCGAGAGCTCTGTCTGCGTTTAATATTTCAACAAGGCAACGAAGCAAATCGAATCTGGTACATTGTTGACAATATGGCTACTTATCTAACAAATGATATCAAGCCAAAAGTTGCAAGTGAGGCACCGCAGAGACATGTATGTAGTATCGAGTTTCTTCCTAGATTTATTTGTCAGAAAGTTCGACTAAATGCGCCCTTGATGTTCATCATCAACCGCTGCGTTTCCTCGAGAATAATCCAAATATGGTTGCAACAAAAGTTCTCAAAAAGGGCTCAATTTGCACCATTCAAAGATTCTCTCCTCGTTCATGTTTAAACGATACTCTCTGGGAAATTTCTGGGAAATTTCTTGGAAATTTCAACTTATTTTAAGTTAGTAAAACAAAGATGTGGTGTACGGAAGTTTGATGATTAGACTAAAAAACGGGAGGTAGATGTGGATTTTATGTCAGCACGGGTTATGAAATAGATTGCCCAAAAATGTTATTACCGATTTTGGAAGTCTGAGTGATGGCTTTCACTGCCCATACAAGAATAAAGATCAGAAGTGGTTGATCATCGGTGATATTGGGCTTTAAAATATGCTAAATTATGGACTTTGTCAAAACCAGAAAAAGTCGTCTTTACTTAAGCGAGAGGTAAGGGAAGAAAGGAAAAGAAAAATTTAAAAAAAATCAATTTTCTTAAAGTCTGATAGATACAGAATACAACCCAGTTGATTACATTTGCAGATGGACATTCAGTTTGTCAGCAGCAATGCAAAGTTAGCTAATTAATTATGCAAAAAGTGCAGGAAATGGGGGTTTTCCCAGAGGGACCCTATATCTCCTAGGGAATTAAATATTTTGACCAATTATTTTCACATAGTTCCTAGCTTTTGCCGGGTGATGGTGATAAGTTATAGTTGGAGCTGTCAGCAGTCAAATGATGTCCAACGTAGTTGAGGTTGAATTGGAGTAAGAGTTTAGAGTTTGAGTTAATCAGAGAAACTAGATGATGTAGCAGCAAGCATGATACATTACGAAAAGCTTTGTGCTTTGTGATCCAAGACTCTTCATGCCTTTCGCTTAACGAGTTTGCTTAAGGTAGTTTCCCCCTAGCGTCCTAACATTGTTTTATACTCTGGTCGATTACAGTATTCATGTATTCTAGAGCGATTCTAAAATAGCACGTAACGTTTTGAACACCGTGTGTTTGGTCCACGCTTATCACGAGGCAGTCGATGTGTTTTGGTGGTACAAATTGCAGATTTGTGTTGTGTAGTTTATAAAATGAAGAACGATTTTTTTGTGGTTCATGTGATCCGTTCTTGAATGTGTTATTGCTATCAGATCATCATTAGTTTAAGTGTTTTAAAGATTTGCAGAAGACTTGAAGCATTTTGATGAACGTAAGGTTCACATCTGTGAGTTTATTCAGATTGTAGAGATTATCACTAACTTTAGCTTTTAGTGTTTCAGATTGCCTATCACACGGTCATATGTGCCGCTATTTGTTAGATGTGGTGTCCCCTTACAAGGTGAAGAATAGAAGCAAATGAGAACAAAAGTACGGAGCGTTTTTTTATATAAATAAGTTGTAGGTGGAGTTATAGTCTAATTTTGGGGTTAGAGATGGAATTAACCAGAGGGAATATACCGGAGACGTTCTAGCAACAAGGCATGATACATCAAGGAAGAAGCTCTTGTGATTCAAGACTCTTTGTCCATTCCGCTTAGCAAGTTTGCTTAAGCTAGTCTCCCCCTACGGTATTAATGCACTGTATTCTGGATCGAAGCCTCCTTCTTCAAATCAAGTTGTTATGTTTTTCTTAATGAGACTGTCTTTTCACATCTCATGTTTTGACTAGAGAAAATGCTCTTGTTGATTACAACTGAGTTTGGCCTATCTGTGCTTGCTGGTCCTTAGTAATTTTGTATTTACTTTTCATCAACCGGAAATCCCAGATGTACCGCTAAATCCAATGGAGTTACAGGAACAAACAGGATGGATGAAGTATATCTCTATTTTTTCCGGCACAGTCTAAAATCTTTCAGTTTAGCATTCGATTGGGCTCCCTCGGAGAAAAATTTTAAAATCATGTCTAATTTCCTGTCGACACACTTTCTAGTTTGATGGAGAATTGTAGCAGTTGAAAAGCTTCTCCGACAAAGGCCGGAGCCATTCAAAAACTGTTTCACAATATATTATTTTGCCAAGCACGATGCTGATATAAGGATTCGTGAAAAAATCACCATATTACATATTTTGCCAATTTTATGCTGCATTGGCGATATTTTCAGCATGAAACCGTGCAGGGGGGGGGGGGAGGAATTTGAACTTTGGAAGATTGATCTGTTCAAATTCCCGGCCCCCTTAGCAAAAATTGTGTTCACATGCCGCACCCAATGTTTTTATAAGAGGAAAAATCAGCGACTATTACTTTCTACACATTGACCAAGCTTTAAAACCTAGACCTTGTAGACCAATTCTTATTAGCCATTCGCTTGCTAAAATGAATTGTTTACTTATCACCCCACCATATTTTATAAATCCGCTGGAAATACTTGAAGCTTCTGGCCCACCCCAGCCAGGCAAGGGTCGTCCATTCCCCTTCCCGGGCATGGACGACGGTAAAATTCCATAAGTTTTCTGGGGAGAGGGATGTTAAAGCTATGTCGAAAACGTGAACAAGCTGTATTATGCTTCCTTTTTAGGTCACGGTTTATTCACTTGAGTTAAAGATTATGTTACAACGCTTTTCTTAAATCCTACTTACAGCTCCTCGCATATTTGAACAAAAAGACATTAACAACGTTGTATCACAGGCACGTGGAACAAGGCCATACAAAAAGTGGGTGAAAAACACGTGCCGCATACAGATTGTCTGATTACGTAATAGATAAACGAAATCCCCCATTATTTTGATTAGTTTAAAACTAATTATCTTCTCATACAGTTTCCATCACTTGATCGGCGCGTGAGTCTTGGATCACACAGGCTTCTTCCTTAATATATTATGCTTGCTACTACAACGTCTACGTAATTTTCTCTATGATTTACTCCGAATCTAACTCTTAAAACTCTAAAAACAACTTTTTTATACCAAAACTCAAGCTACTACATTATGGGATCATTCATTGGTCTGAGCCGTGTCCAAAGAAACGAAGTTTTCATTAATTAGTCTCTAAAGAAAAGCGGCATTTGGGTTTCTTAAAACCGCAAAACCGTACAATAAACAATAAAGGAGGTGAGTTCTAAAGAGACTGTGGTGCTGCGTCGGTGGGGGTAACAAGGTAATTTGGTAATTAACTCTGTATCAACTAATTTGAAATTGTAAATTGGCCACCGTAAAGATGGTGGCCAATTTACAATTTCAATTTAGCTGATATTACCAAGTTATCGTACAATAAACATAAAATTGCCCAAAACCGCAAAAAAAAAAAACAAAACAAAACAAAAATTATCGAAACGGAAAACCGGATGCAAAGCCGTCGAAACGGATAAATTTTAACGTCTTATGATTAAAAACCCTGATCGATTCGATACAGTGGTGACAAGTGAGACACATGTGGCTTCGCCGCCTCAAGGAGACAATAGCCACAAAAACATACGCACTTACATTCTCATTTGGTTGTTTTCTTAACTTTGGAAGTTGACACCACACCTGCGCTATGCGAGATAACAGTTCATAGGACCGTGTCAACACAATCTTTAGTTAGTTATAACCTCCGTAATCAGAAAAACTTCCATAGATATTAACCTTAATAAGTCTGATAGAAATAAAACACCTGAAAAAATACATTCGAAAACAGATCAACGGGAACCACAAAAATACTCACTCTTAAATTTAAACTACTCAACGCAAGTCTCCGATTTGTAGCGTTAAAACACATCAACAAGTTTAAAGATGAAAATCCATCACATTGCCTAGTGATCGGCTTGCATCAAACAAACAATACCTGGACACCGTTATCACCCAAAGGACAAAGGAATGTCAGGACTGGGACTTAAAGGGGGGGACTGGCTTGAGCAAACTCAGTTAAGGAGGGAACTGGCTAGAGCAAACTCACTTAAGGGAAGATACCGAGACTCTTGGATCACAAAAGCTTCTTCTTTAATGTATCTGGCGTACCTTGCTGCTACAACTTCTACAGTATCTTCTTCTAATTAACTCCAAAACTGTCCCACACTGTGGAAAGGACTGGAACACCATCACTTGAAAACCAGAAACGCTGATAACCTCATTGCCTTTAAGAAATCAATTAAGATTTTATCTTAACATTATATTTTTCTATTTCGCATATACCTTTGTCATATTTTACAATATTTTATATATGATATTAGATATCCTCATTATTTATTTATTTATATTTTTTGACATTTGGTTAGGACCTCCCTGAAAATTATGTTTGTATGAGTAGACATCCTCATTAAAGATCACTCTAACTCTGATGAACTCCAACTTCAACTACTTTCGATCACAACTCCGACTACAACTGATGACTATCAAACAAAGGCTACGTGCCCATTTTCTCATTTGTATAGGTAATCGCATGGGGCCGAGTAAAATTAAGGATTAATATCACTTGTGTTTTCGGAAGTTGCTGAAATTACACGAGTCGACTCGGGCAATTTCTGCAACTTCCGAAATCACAAGTGATATTAATCCTTAATTTTACTCGGCCCCATGCGATTACTTGTTTATAATATAAGGGGCAAAATGTTTTCTTACTGATCTCGCGCAAAACGGGACGCAATTGTTACAAACAAACAGAAATTTCTTTACCTTGGCAGCCGTTGCTAAGCGATTTTCAGCCATTCATTTTCAAGTAATTTTTCCCGAGGCAATTACAAAAATTAAGAAATAACGCCCTCTGTCTTGACCAATCACAATTCAGTAATTTTGCTCCTTATATGATAAGGCTATTTTATTAACCTTAGGAGTCAGTGACACCACACCTGTGCTCTCTGTGAGATAGCGGCAAATATGACCGTGTGATAAACATCTAAAGCACCAAAGGCTTAAATCAATGATAACCTCCCTAATTAGAAAACATTCACAGATGTGCACCTTTCGCTGATAAAAGGCTTAAAGTCTTTTGGAAATAAACCAAATTAAATCAAGATAATCATAAAAACATCACATTCGTGAACAGATCAACAATAACCACAAAAATTTAATTCATAATGTATCTCAAATGTATGTTTCACAAATGTTTCATAATGCATATCAAACTTCTATTCCTTCTCAATATGTCACGTTTGATCAGAATAAGAAAATTACGTGGCCCAGACTTCTGGCTACTTTCCCTGAATTTATATGAAAGATTTATCAGTACGTGCTAAACTGAAAGGATATCAGAGTGAAGCTGTTTACTCGTGACGATGTGTGATTTCAAGTAGTTTCAGACTTTCTTATCATTTAGCTCCTCGCTTCCTGATTAAGATTCCTATTTTAGCATGGTGACAGACAGTTAACATTCAACGAAGTTCTGCAGGATATAAATAGGCACATACATAAGACGATATTTTGCAGCCAACACAAAGCATTCGCGCAAAGTAACCATCTGAGAATGGCGAAGTTTCTAATGCTCGCTGCCTTTTTATATTTTTTGTCCAAACCAGGAGTAAGTTCAATGGGAACAACTACCAGTCCTCAACAACAGAATCCTCAGGCTGACGCTGACAAAGAGCCATGTGAGGTAAACTTTGTGCTTTATTCTAGTAGCTCTCAAGTCTCCTGCATTGAGCGTGAATTAATTAATTCAATCTTATGCTCTTACGCTGAAACTATTATTCTTACGCATTTAATGTTTTTGATTAAAACTGTTTTGTTGAGGTAGCAGACTGCTGCTTTAATTAAGTACCCATAAAATTCATTTTCCTTTTACATATAATGAACTCCTTGTTCCCTTTGTGGTCGCTTCGAACATTTTCCAACAGTGGGAGGTCTCGCTCAGAATAATGAAATGCACGTCTTAGCTACTAATTTATTTTTTTAATGAAAAATTTTATAGGGAAGCATGGTCCCATATCCCCACCCGCTCCAAGAAAGTAATGCCTGCGGTGTCGCAATCGAAGGCTTTGGGATCCAAAATCTCACTATTTGCCACCAAGTCAACTTTAGAGCTCTTAAGAGAGGCCGCCAGAATATTTCGAGAATCGAAAATCAGTGACGAAAAATCGAATTTTTTTTTTCATTTTGCCAAAACATCCCTTTCTGTGAACTAGTTTCGAAAAAAATATTTTAAAGTTCCAGCGATTTTCTTTCCGGCTGAAATTTAAAAAGTTTGAAAATTCGTTAAAAAAGCCGTTTTCGCCTTGCCTAAGCGGTCAAATCGTCACGCAACTTTAGAAAAATGTTGGCAGCGCCAAACAAGTCCATTCACCATCAAACTTTGCAAAGTAACTATAATATCACTGCACAGTAAAGGCATATAAAAAGTTTCTTGTAATTCTCTTTGGTATGGGTTTTATCGCCGTTTTTATAAAAGTGTATTTTGCACGCCCTTTTAGGAGACAAAATGAAAGCTAAGTTTTACCGGTTTAAACGACACGTGGTACCTAAAATTTCGATATTAAAACCATATCAGACGAGAGCTCATTTATCAAACACACAGTTAATTTTCCATTCAGTGCAAAAACTGGTTAGCCAGAATTTATGATTGTATAAGTGAGAGTGATCAGTATTAAGTATTAAGTATTTTATTTAATTCTATGTTTTTTTTTATAAAATCCCCTGATGAGTGAGCAATCACGAAACAGGTTTGTAGGGATGAAAGCGTAGTCTTTGTATCTTTCTAACTCAACACTCAATCTTTCACGTCCATCTAATTACCTTTTTTTCTTTCCAGAAATCCATCTTGCTCGGGGATTTTCATGGATTCCAGGATCCAATGGCATACCAGGAATGCCTGGAATTCCTGGGTCCCCGGGGTTGCAAGGACAACAGGGAAAAGATGGAGCCAAGGGAGAGCCTGGTGTCAAGGGACCGAGAGGTATGACAGGAACAAGAGGAGAAAAAGGAAATCAAGGGTCACGTGGTAAAAATGCTGCACCTGGAATGATGGGAATAAAAGGAAATAAAGGCAATGAAGGGTCACGTGGCAGCGGTGGACCGCCAGGAATGAAGGGTGTGAAAGGAGGACTGGGGCCTAAGGGAGAGAAAGGAGAAAGTGTGAATAGTGCAGTGTCACAGACCAACTGGAAACAGTGTGTGTGGAAGAAAGATGGTGGTAGAGATTGTGAGAAGATCAAGGTATAGAAATATCTGAAAAATGCCATAAACAAAATTGGGAGTTGGATTAAATAAACATTTTTAAAATTTTAAAATGGAAGTTAGCAAAATTAATTTGCATTCAATTCTGTGCTTCATAGCAGGAAGGAAAAGCACAAAGTCATTGAATTCTTCCCTAATGTGTACCATTATTATAAAAGATTTTTGCACTGATACTGTCTTCTTGCTATTTGTTCCAGGATTGCTCATTCAACAAGCTGCAGTCTGATACAGCCATTAAAGTCTCATTCCAGGGAAATATGAGAGTCCGAGGCACTTCAAGTAAATGCAACCGGTGGTTCTTCAAGTTTAATGGAAATGAATGCAGTGGACCAATGACAATTGAGGCTGCTGTGTACAACAATTGGCCGTCTGGGAATCCCGAACTGCTTCATCACAGGTCATTTGAGGGATACAGTGAAAACATCCCACAAGGCAGGGTTACTGTGGAGTTATGGGTAGGAAAGTGTTCCGGTGGTCATATAAAGGGTGATGCCTATACTGGATGGGGATCAGTATCCCGAATAATGATCGAGGAAGTCTCTAGAGCCCAGTCCTAATTACTCCTGTCGTTTTCATACAAGGAATGGTGAAGACTATTCCATTTTGTTTTTTCCGTCATCCTGTTTCGATCTCAAGATTTTCTCCTATTATCGAAGTCCCGAAGTAAATAATATATTCTATTATGTCGCTGAAAATGTTTTCTCTGAACATGTCCCCTACTTTTCGCGTGAATAAGATATGAGATAATTTCGTTTTATTAACAGAGTTAACAAGGTTGCTGATCTCTTTTCAGTTGCGTGATAGACTTCGCCGAGATGGAGGGACTACTCGTAGTCTATAATTTACAAGTTTTCACCAAAGTGGAGGTGGTAGATGTTTAACGAGCTGTGAAGGGGTGGAGTAAAATATCCACCCTAGAATTGAAAAGTTATTTTAGTATAGCACAAAAAGATGAATTTAACTCGTTTATTCCTGCAACGGTTACGATATTTTCGGGCGCAAATTTCGTGTGCGTTTCCAAGAGGTGAATATCAAATAAATAATCGGAACTTGAGTAGTCAATCAGAGCGCGCCCTAAACGCTATCCAGTGTCTCGGTAAATACCAAAAGCAATTATATTATTATCGTCATTGTTATTAACAGTACTATATTGTCACCAATGTTATTATCAAAGAATTCTTTTAAATAAAAGTTAATCGTGCTCGAACATCCTGCAGGTACAAAGCTTGGTCATATTTCAGCCATTATTCATTGACCGGCCGGCTAGATGAAGTGACATATATTGGTGGTTCCGTTTACTGATACGAACTTACCTCAAAGAATTTTTCAAACTTAACATAACGTGTGCCATCAAACTCTTGGAGGCTAGATTTTGAACAGAAGCGCGGGGTCACTATACTAAGTTTAGAAAGACGAGTTGACCATGGAATACATGTAACTTGTTGTTGTATCAGCCAAACCTGTAGTTATTACTCGGCTAAATCCAATACTTTCGTAACGCTGAGAAATTCGCTAGATATTTCACGTAGAGAAAACTTCTCTAATTCCAAAGAAGGTCTAGGCCACAGTGAAAATTAACAAAGAAATTAAAACTTGTTCGCTCTCTAATGAACACCAACTAGCTAGGGTCAGATAAATCATGGCGGCAATTTTGGGACAATGCTATGGTTAAAGTATCGAGCATACGGCGGCATGATGACTTGACTTCATTTACAGTTAACTGTAGCCTGAGAATGTCAATGGTAAGCTTGGCCTGCTTTTCTTGTTTCCACTTTAGAAATTTGATGCACCAAAACGTTGGGTTTTGAACTCTGGTAGACCTTTATTGTTTGCAAGGGGGAGGGGATCAACTTTAGAAACTCTCTACGGTGGCCAATCAAATCAACTGATCAAACCAATTATCTTGCAATACCCCTTACTTATACAGCCCCAGGTTTCTTCAGAAAACTACCCTCTTTGAACATCTAAGGACTTGCCCGTTTTTATCCTGCGCATGCCGGTTTTTCAAATTACAGCACTTTT